>NW_028155559.1:587500-630000 GCF_963454915.1 Gymnoscopelus microlampas
GTCATGTTTATGAATGCAGCACTAACTAACAAAATGTCACTGCTGAAAAATGTCACTTCTAACCTTTAGCAGCCCAGCCTAAGTAGAGTAAAGGAATAAACACACTCCACAGCAGGGCCACTGTCATCTATATAAGGCCTACCGGCCGCTGCTGCTGTTGCTTACGGCCATACCACCCTGAACACGCCCGATCTCGTCCGATCTCGGAAGCTAAGCAGGGTCGGGCCTGGTTAGTACTTGGATGGGAGACCGCCTGGGAATACCAGGTGCTGTAAGCTTTTTTCATTTGGCAGACTGACTGAATGAGCAATCGTCATGTTTATGAATGCAGCACTAACTAACAAAATGTCACTGCTGAAAAATGTCACTTCTAACCTTTAGCAGCCCAGCCTAAGTAGAGTAAAGGAATAAACACACTCCACAGCAGGGCCACTGTCATCTATATAAGGCCTACCGGCCGCTGCTGCTGTTGCTTACGGCCATAACACCCTGAACACGCCCGATCTCGTCCGATCTCGGAAGCTAAGCAGGGTCGGGCCTGGTTAGTACTTGGATGGGAGACCGCCTGGGAATACCAGGTGCTGTAAGCTTTTTTCATTTGGCAGACTGACTGAATGAGCAATCGTCATGTTTATGAATGCAGCACTAACTAACAAAATGTCACTGCTGAAAAATGTCACTTCTAACCTTTAGCAGCCCAGCCTAAGTAGAGTAAAGGAATAAACACACTCCACAGCAGGGCCACTGTCATCTATATAAGGCCTACCGGCCGCTGCTGCTGTTGCTTACGGCCATAACACCCTGAACACGCCCGATCTCGGAAGCTAAGCAGGGTCGGGCCTGGTTAGTACTTGGATGGGAGACCGCCTGGGAATACCAGGTGCTGTAAGCTTTTTTCATTTGGCAGACTGACTGAATGAGCAATCGTCATGTTTATGAATGCAGCACTAACTAACAAAATGTCACTGCTGAAAAATGTCACTTCTAACCTTTAGCAGCCCAGCCTAAGTAGAGTAAAGGAATAAACACACTCCACAGCAGGGCCACTGTCATCTATATAAGGCCTACCGGCCGCTGCTGCTGTTGCTTACGGCCATACCACCCTGAACACGCCCGATCTCGGAAGCTAAGCAGGGTCGGGCCTGGTTAGTACTTGGATGGGAGACCGCCTGGGAATACCAGGTGCTGTAAGCTTTTTTCATTTGGCAGACTGACTGAATGAGCAATCGTCATGTTTATGAATGCAGCACTAACTAACAAAATGTCACTGCTGAAAAATGTCACTTCTAACCTTTAGCAGCCCAGCCTAAGTAGAGTAAAGGAATAAACACACTCCACAGCAGGGCCACTGTCATCTATATAAGGCCTACCGGCCGCTGCTGCTGTTGCTTACGGCCATACCACCCTGAACACGCCCGATCTCGGAAGCTAAGCATGGTCGGGCCTGGTTAGTACTTGGATGGGAGACCGCCTGGGAATACCAGGTGCTGTAAGCTTTTTTCATTTGGCAGACTGACTGAATGAGCAATCGTCATGTTTATGAATGCAGCACTAACTAACAAAATGTCACTGCTGAAAAATGACACTTCTAACCTTTAGCAGCCCAGCCTAAGTAGAGTAAAGGAATAAACACACTCCACAGCAGGGCCACTGTCATCTATATAACGCCTACCGGCCGCTGCTGCTGTTGCTTACGGCCATACCACCCTGAACACGCCCGATCTCGTCCGATCTCGGAAGCTAAGCAGGGTCGGGCCTGGTTAGTACTTGGATGGGAGACCGCCTGGGAATACCAGGTGCTGTAAGCTTTTTTCATTTGGCAGACTGACTGAATGAGCAATCGTCATGTTTATGAATGCAGCACTAACTAACAAAATGTCACTGCTGAAAAATGACACTTCTAACCTTTAGCAGCCCAGCCTAAGTAGAGTAAAGGAATAAACACACTCCACAGCAGGGCCACTGTCATCTATATAAGGCCTACCGGCCGCTGCTGCTGTTGCTTACGGCCATACCACCCTGAACACGCCCGATCTCGGAAGCTAAGCAGGGTCGGGCCTGGTTAGTACTTGGATGGGAGACCGCCTGGGAATACCAGGTGCTGTAAGCTTTTTTCATTTGGCAGACTGACTGAATGAGCAATCGTCATGTTTATGAATGCAGCACTAACTAACAAAATGTCACTGCTGAAAAATGTCACTTCTAACCTTTAGCAGCCCAGCCTAAGTAGAGTAAAGGAATAAACACACTCCACAGCAGGGCCACTGTCATCTATATAAGGCCTACCGGCCGCTGCTGCTGTTGCTTACGGCCATACCACCCTGAACACGCCCGATCTCGTCCGATCTCGGAAGCTAAGCAGGGTCGGGCCTGGTTAGTACTTGGATGGGAGACCGCCTGGGAATACCAGGTGCTGTAAGCTTTTTTCATTTGGCAGACTGACTGAATGAGCAATCGTCATGTTTATGAATGCAGCACTAACTAACAAAATGTCACTGCTGAAAAATGTCACTTCTAACCTTTAGCAGCCCAGCCTAAGTAGAGTAAAGGAATAAACACACTCCACAGCAGGGCCACTGTCATCTATATAAGGCCTACCGGCCGCTGCTGCTGTTGCTTACGGCCATACCACCCTGAACACGCCCGATCTCGTCCGATCTCGGAAGCTAAGCAGGGTCGGGCCTGGTTAGTACTTGGATGGGAGACCGCCTGGGAATACCAGGTGCTGTAAGCTTTTTTCATTTGGCAGACTGACTGAATGAGCAATCGTCATGTTTATGAATGCAGCACTAACTAACAAAATGTCACTGCTGAAAAATGTCACTTCTAACCTTTAGCAGCCCAGCCTAAGTAGAGTAAAGGAATAAACACACTCCACAGCAGGGCCACTGTCATCTATATAAGGCCTACCGGCCGCTGCTGCTGTTGCTTACGGCCATACCACCCTGAACACGCCCGATCTCGTCCGATCTGGGAAGCTAAGCAGGGTCGGGCCTGGTTAGTACTTGGATGGGAGACCGCCTGGGAATACCAGGTGCTGTAAGCTTTTTTCATTTGGCAGACTGACTGAATGAGCAATCGTCATGTTTATGAATGCAGCACTAACTAACAAAATGTCACTGCTGAAAAATGACACTTCTAACCTTTAGCAGCCCAGCCTAAGTAGAGTAAAGGAATAAACACACTCCACAGCAGGGCCACTGTCATCTATATAAGGCCTACCGGCCGCTGCTGCTGTTGCTTACGGCCATACCACCCTGAACACGCCCGATCTCGTCCGATCTCGGAAGCTAAGCAGGGTCGGGCCTGGTTAGTACTTGGATGGGAGACCGCCTGGGAATACCAGGTGCTGTAAGCTTTTTTCATTTGGCAGACTGACTGAATGAGCAATCGTCATGTTTATGAATGCAGCACTAACTAACAAAATGTCACTGCTGAAAAATGTCACTTCTAACCTTTAGCAGCCCAGCCTAAGTAGAGTAAAGGAATAAACACACTCCACAGCAGGGCCACTGTCATCTATATAAGGCCTACCGGCCGCTGCTGCTGTTGCTTACGGCCATACCACCCTGAACACGCCCGATCTCGTCTGATCTCGGAAGCTAAGCAGGGTCGGGCCTGGTTAGTACTTGGATGGGAGACCGCCTGGGAATACCAGGTGCTGTAAGCTTTTTTCATTTGGCAGACTGACTGAATGAGCAATCGTCATGTTTATGAATGCAGCACTAACTAACAAAATGTCACTGCTGAAAAATGACACTTCTAACCTTTAGCAGCCCAGCCTAAGTAGAGTAAAGGAATAAACACACTCCACAGCAGGGCCACTGTCATCTATATAAGGCCTACCGGCCGCTGCTGCTGTTGCTTACGGCCATATTGATTGATTGATTGATTGAGATTTTTATTAGGCAAAAGAATGTAAAACAACACAGTTACATTTATAATGCTTTTGTCTAAAAGGTCCGGCCAAAAAAGTCCTTGCGGGCTTGTTTCCATTGGGGTCCTTGAATTAATTTCATAGACATATATAGTAGCAACCAAACAGTTCAAAAATCAACATAAGAATACAGAGGGAAAAAATATATACCATTATGTACAAAAAAGGTCATGGGAAAATAATGAAATATATACAAAAACAAAACATGATCAAAATAAAAATAAAAAGTGTGTACAAAAAAGGGGGAGGGGGGGGGGTCATCTGTCTACTGGGAAACTGGTACTAGCTCCTCTTTAGGCCTCCAGAAAGATGAGTTTTTAGGGCTGTTTTGAATGAGCCCAGCGAACTGCATTTTTTGAGGGATGGGGTTAGACTATTCCATTCCTTGGTGGCAGTGCTATAGAAGGAGAATTTGCCCATGTTTGTTTTATGGGTGGGTGTTACCAGATTGTTGTTTACGCTCCCTCTAGTTTTGTGACTGTGGGTGTCACTAACTTTTTCGAGGTACTTATACAGATATGCAGGTATAGGGGGCATTTCGGGCAAATCTGCATTTACAATTTTGAAGACCAGTCCCATTTTTAATTGTATAACCCTGTCTTCCACCCTGAGCCAGCCTAGGCTGGCAAAGTGAGTGGGAGAGAGGTGGGTCATGGGCCCCAGTCCGAGAACCACCCTGAACACGCCCGATCTCGTCCGATCTCGGAAGCTAAGCAGGGTCGGGCCTGGTTAGTACTTGGATGGGAGACCGCCTGGGAATACCAGGTGCTGTAAGCTTTTTTCATTTGGCAGACTGACTGAATGAGCAATCGTCATGTTTATGAATGCAGCACTAACTAACAAAATGTCACTGCTGAAAAATGTCACTTCTAACCTTTAGCAGCCCAGCCTAAGTAGAGTAAAGGAATAAACACACTCCACAGCAGGGCCACTGTCATCTATATAAGGCCTACCGGCCGCTGCTGCTGTTGCTTACGGCCATACCACCCTGAACACGCCCGATCTCGTCCGATCTCGGAAGCTAAGCAGGGTCGGGCCTGGTTAGTACTTGGATGGGAGACCGCCTGGGAATACCAGGTGCTGTAAGCTTTTTTCATTTGGCAGACTGACTGAATGAGCAATCGTCATGTTTATGAATGCAGCACTAACTAACAAAATGTCACTGCTGAAAAATGTCACTTCTAACCTTTAGCAGCCCAGCCTAAGTAGAGTAAAGGAATAAACACACTCCACAGCAGGGCCACTGTCATCTATATAAGGCCTACCGGCCGCTGCTGCTGTTGCTTACGGCCATACCACCCTGAACACGCCCGATCTCGGAAGCTAAGCAGGGTCGGGCCTGGTTAGTACTTGGATGGGAGACCGCCTGGGAATACCAGGTGCTGTAAGCTTTTTTCATTTGGCAGACTGACTGAATGAGCAATCGTCATGTTTATGAATGCAGCACTAACTAACAAAATGTCACTGCTGAAAAATGTCACTTCTAACCTTTAGCAGCCCAGCCTAAGTAGAGTAAAGGAATAAACACACTCCACAGCAGGGCCACTGTCATCTATATAAGGCCTACCGGCCGCTGCTGCTGTTGCTTACGGCCATACCACCCTGAACACGCCCGATCTCGTCCGATCTCGGAAGCTAAGCAGGGTCGGGCCTGGTTAGTACTTGGATGGGAGACCGCCTGGGAATACCAGGTGCTGTAAGCTTTTTTCATTTGGCAGACTGACTGAATGAGCAATCGTCATGTTTATGAATGCAGCACTAACTAACAAAATGTCACTGCTGAAAAATGTCACTTCTAACCTTTAGCAGCCCAGCCTAAGTAGAGTAAAGGAATAAACACACTCCACAGCAGGGCCACTGTCATCTATATAAGGCCTACCGGCCGCTGCTGCTGTTGCTTACGGCCATACCACCCTGAACACGCCCGAACTCGTCCGATCTCGGAAGCTAAGCAGGGTCGGGCCTGGTTAGTACTTGGATGGGAGACCGCCTGGGAATACCAGGTGCTGTAAGCTTTTTTCATTTGGCAGACTGACTGAATGAGCAATCGTCATGTTTATGAATGCAGCACTAACTAACAAAATGTCACTGCTGAAAAATGTCACTTCTAACCTTTAGCAGCCCAGCCTAAGTAGAGTAAAGGAATAAACACACTCCACAGCAGGGCCACTGTCATCTATATAAGGCCTACCGGCCGCTGCTGCTGTTGCTTACGGCCATAACACCCTGAACACGCCCGATCTCGTCCGATCTCGGAAGCTAAGCAGGGTCGGGCCTGGTTAGTACTTGGATGGGAGACCGCCTGGGAATACCAGGTGCTGTAAGCTTTTTTCATTTGGCAGACTGACTGAATGAGCAATCGTCATGTTTATGAATGCAGCACTAACTAACAAAATGTCACTGCTGAAAAATGTCACTTCTAACCTTTAGCAGCCCAGCCTAAGTAGAGTAAAGGAATAAACACACTCCACAGCAGGGCCACTGTCATCTATATAAGGCCTACCGGCCGCTGCTGCTGTTGCTTACGGCCATACCACCCTGAACACGCCCGATCTCGGAAGCTAAGCAGGGTCGGGCCTGGTTAGTACTTGGATGGGAGACCGCCTGGGAATACCAGGTGCTGTAAGCTTTTTTCATTTGGCAGACTGACTAAATGAGCAATCGTCATGTTTATGAATGCAGCACTAACTAACAAAATGTCACTGCTGAAAAATGTCACTTCTAACCTTTAGCAGCCCAGCCTAAGTAGAGTAAAGGAATAAACACACTCCACAGCAGGGCCACTGTCATCTATATAAGGCCTACCGGCCGCTGCTGCTGTTGCTTACGGCCATACCACCCTGAACACGCCCGATCTCGGAAGCTAAGCAGGGTCGGGCCTGGTTAGTACTTGGATGGGAGACCGCCTGGGAATACCAGGTGCTGTAAGCTTTTTTCATTTGGCAGACTGACTGAATGAGCAATCGTCATGTTTATGAATGCAGCACTAACTAACAAAATGTCACTGCTGAAAAATGTCACTTCTAACCTTTAGCAGCCCAGCCTAAGTAGAGTAAAGGAATAAACACACTCCACAGCAGGGCCACTGTCATCTATATAAGGCCTACCGGCCGCTGCTGCTGTTGCTTACGGCCATACCACCCTGAACACGCCCGATCTCGTCCGATCTCGGAAGCTAAGCAGGGTCGGGCCTGGTTAGTACTTGGATGGGAGACCGCCTGGGAATACCAGGTGCTGTAAGCTTTTTTCATTTGGCAGACTGACTAAATGAGCAATCGTCATGTTTATGAATGCAGCACTAACTAACAAAATGTCACTGCTGAAAAATGACACTTCTAACCTTTAGCAGCCCAGCCTAAGTAGAGTAAAGGAATAAACACACTCCACAGCAGGGCCACTGTCATCTATATAAGGCCTACCGGCCGCTGCTGCTGTTGCTTACGGCCATACCACCCTGAACACGCCCGATCTCGTCAGATCTCGGAAGCTAAGCAGGTTCGCGCCTGGTTAGTACTTGGATGGGAGACCGCCTGGGAATACCAGGTGCTGTAAGCTTTTTTCATTTGGCAGACTGACTGAATGAGCAATCGTCATGTTTATGAATGCAGCACTAACTAACAAAATGTCACTGCTGAAAAATGTCACTTCTAACCTTTAGCAGCCCAGCCTAAGTAGAGTAAAGGAATAAACACACTCCACAGCAGGGCCACTGTCATCTATATAAAGCCTACCGGCCGCTGCTGCTGTTGCTTAATGCCATACCACCCTGAACACGCCCGATCTCGTCCGATCTCGGAAGCTAAGCAGGGTCGGGCCTGGTTAGTACTTGGATGGGAGACCGCCTGGGAATACCAGGTGCTGTAAGCTTTTTTCATTTGGCAGACTGACTGAATGAGCAATCGCCATGTTTATGAATGCAGCACTAACTAACAAAATGTCACTGCTGAAAAATGTCACTTCTAACCTTTAGCAGCCCAGCCTAAGTAGAGTAAAGGAATAAACACACTCCACAGCAGGGCCACTGTCATCTATATAAGGCCTACCGGCCGCTGCTGCTGTTGCTTACGGCCATAACACCCTGAACACGCCCGATCTCGTCCGATCTCGGAAGCTAAGCAGGGTCGGGCCTGGTTAGTACTTGGATGGGAGACCGCCTGGGAATACCAGGTGCTGTAAGCTTTTTTCATTTGGCAGACTGACTGAATGAGCAATCGTCATGTTTATGAATGCAGCACTAACTAACAAAATGTCACTGCTGAAAAATGTCACTTCTAACCTTTAGCAGCCCAGCCTAAGTAGAGTAAAGGAATAAACACACTCCACAGCAGGGCCACTGTCATCTATATAAGGCCTAACGGCCGCTGCTGCTGTTGCTTACGGCCATACCACCCTGAACACGCCCGATCTCGGAAGCTAACCAGGGTCGGGCCTGGTTAGTACTTGGATGGGAGACCGCCTGGGAATACCAGGTGCTGTAAGCTTTTTTCATTTGGCAGACTGACTGAATGAGCAATCGTCATGTTTATGAATGCAGCACTAACTAACAAAATGTCACTGCTGAAAAATGTCACTTCTAACCTTTAGCAGCCCAGCCTAAGTAGAGTAAAGGAATAAACACACTCCACAGCAGGGCCACTGTCATCTATATAAGGCCTACCGGCCGCTGCTGCTGTTGCTTACGGCCATACCACCCTGAACACGCCCGATCTCGTCCGATCTCGGAAGCTAAGCAGGGTCGGGCCTGGTTAGTACTTGGATGGGAGACCGCCTGGGAATACCAGGTGCTGTAAGCTTTTTTCATTTGGCAGACTGACTGAATGAGCAATCGTCATGTTTATGAATGCAGCACTAACTAACAAAATGTCACTGCTGAAAAATGTCACTTCTAACCTTTAGCAGCCCAGCCTAAGTAGAGTAAAGGAATAAACACACTCCACAGCAGGGCCACTGTCATCTATATAAGGCCTACCGGCCGCTGCTGCTGTTGCTTACGGCCATACCACCCTGAACACGCCCGATCTCGTCCGATCTCGGAAGCTAAGCAGGGTCGGGCCTGGTTAGTACTTGGATGGGAGACCGCCTGGGAATACCAGGTGCTGTAAGCTTTTTTCATTTGGCAGACTGACTGAATGAGCAATCGTCATGTTTATGAATGCAGCACTAACTAACAAAATGTCACTGCTGAAAAATGTCACTTCTAACCTTTAGCAGCCCAGCCTAAGTAGAGTAAAGGAATAAACACACTCCACAGCAGGGCCACTGTCATCTATATAAGGCCTACCGGCCGCTGCTGCTGTTGCTTACGGCCATACCACCCTGAACACGCCCGATCTCGGAAGCTAAGCAGGGTCGGGCCTGGTTAGTACTTGAATGGGAGACCGCCTGGGAATACCAGGTGCTGTAAGCTTTTTTCATTTGGCAGACTGACTGAATGAGCAATCGTCATGTTTATGAATGCAGCACTAACTAACAAAATGTCACTGCTGAAAAATGTCACTTCTAACCTTTAGCAGCCCAGCCTAAGTAGAGTAAAGGAATAAACACACTCCACAGCAGGGCCACTGTAATCTATATAACGCCTACCGGCCGCTGCTGCTGTTGCTTACGGCCATACCACCCTGAACACGCCCGGTCTCGTCCGATCTCGGAAGCTAAGCAGGGTCGGGCCTGGTTAGTACTTGGATGGGAGACCGCCTGGGAATACCAGGTGCTGTAAGCTTTTTTCATTTGGCAGACTGACTGAATGAGCAATCGTCATGTTTATGAATGCAGCACTAACTAACAAAATGTCACTGCTGAAAAATGACACTTCTAACCTTTAGCAGCCCAGCCTAAGTAGAGTAAAGGAATAAACACACTCCACAGCAGGGCCACTGTCATCTATATAAGGCCTACCGGCCGCTCCTGCTGTTGCTTACGGCCATACCACCCTGAACACGCCCGATCTCGTCCGATCTCGGAAGCTAAGCAGGGTCGGGCCTGGTTAGTACTTGGATGGGAGACCGCCTGGGAATACCAGGTGCTGTAAGCTTTTTTCATTTGGCAGACTGACTGAATGAGCAATCGTCATGTTTATGAATGCAGCACTAACTAACAAAATGTCACTGCTGAAAAATGTCACTTCTAACCTTTAGCAGCCCAGCCTAAGTAGAGTAAAGGAATAAACACACTCCACAGCAGGGCCACTGTCATCTATATAAGGCCTACCGGCCGCTGCTGCTGTTGCTTACGGCCATATTGATTGATTGATTGATTGAGATTTTTATTAGGCAAAAGAATGTAAAACAACACAGTTACATTTATAATGCTTTTGTCTAAAAGGTCCGGCCAAAAAAGTCCTTGCGGGCTTGTTTCCATTGGGGTCCTTGAATTAATTTCATAGACATATATAGTAGCAACCAAACAGTTCAAAAAGCAACATAAGAATACAGAGGGAAAAAATATATACCATTATGTACAAAAAAGGTCATGGGAAAATAATGAAATATATACAAAAACAAAACATGATCAAAATAAAAATAAAAAGTGTGTACAAAAAAGGGGGAGGGGGGGGGGGTCATCTGTCTACTGGGAAACTGGTACTAGCTCCTCTTTAGGCCTCCAGAAAGATGAGTTTTTAGGGCTGTTTTGAATGAGCCCAGCGAACTGCATTTTTTGAGGGATGGGGTTAGACTATTCCATTCCTTGGTGGCAGTGCTATAGAAGGAGAATTTGCCCATGTTTGTTTTGTGGGTGGGTGTTACCAGATTGTTGTTTACGCTCCCTCTAGTTTTGTGACTGTGGGTGTCACTAACTTTTTCGAGGTACTTATACAGATATGCAGGTATAGGGGGCATTTCGGGCAAATCTGCATTTACAATTTTGAAGACCAGTCCCATTTTTAATTGTATAACCCTGTCTTCCACCCTGAGCCAGCCTAGGCTGGCAAAGTGAGTGGGAGAGAGGTGGGTCATGGGCCCCAGTCCGAGAACCACCCTGAACACGCCCGATCTCGTCCGATCTCGGAAGCTAAGCAGGGTCGGGCCTGGTTAGTACTTGGATGGGAGACCGCCTGGGAATACCAGGTGCTGTAAGCTTTTTTCATTTGGCAGACTGACTGAATGAGCAATCGTCATGTTTATGAATGCAGCACTAACTAACAAAATGTCACTGCTGAAAAATGTCACTTCTAACCTTTAGCAGCCCAGCCTAAGTAGAGTAAAGGAATAAACACACTCCACAGCAGGGCCACTGTCATCTATATAAGGCCTACCGGCCGCTGCTGCTGTTGCTTACGGCCATACCACCCTGAACACGCCCGATCTCGTCCGATCTCGGAAGCTAAGCAGGGTCGGGCCTGGTTAGTACTTGGATGGGAGACCGCCTGGGAATACCAGGTGCTGTAAGCTTTTTTCATTTGGCAGACTGACTGAATGAGCAATCGTCATGTTTATGAATGCAGCACTAACTAACAAAATGTCACTGCTGAAAAATGTCACTTCTAACCTTTAGCAGCCCAGCCTAAGTAGAGTAAAGGAATAAACACACTCCACAGCAGGGCCACTGTCATCTATATAAGGCCTACCGGCCGCTGCTGCTGTTGCTTACGGCCATACCACCCTGAACACGCCCGATCTCGTCCGATCTCGGAAGCTAAGCAGGATCGGGCCTGGTTAGTACTTGGATGGGAGACCGCCTGGGAATACCAGGTGCTGTAAGCTTTTTTCATTTGGCAGACTGACTGAATGAGCAATCGCCATGTTTATGAATGCAGCACTAACTAACAAAATGTCACTGCTGAAAAATGTCACTTCTAACCTTTAGCAGCCCAGCCTAAGTAGAGTAAAGGAATAAACACACTCCACAGCAGGGCCACTGTCATCTATATAAGGCCTACCGGCCGCTGCTGCTGTTGCTTACGGCCATAACACCCTGAACACGCCCGATCTCGTCCGATCTCGGAAGCTAAGCAGGGTCAGGCCTGGTTAGTAATTGGATGGGAGACCGCCTGGGAATACCAGGTGCTGTAAGCTTTTTTCATTTGGCAGACTGACTGAATGAGCAATCGTCATGTTTATGAATGCAGCACTAACTAACAAAATGTCACTGCTGAAAAATGTCACTTCTAACCTTTAGCAGCCCAGCCTAAGTAGAGTAAAGGAATAAACACACTCCACAGCAGGGCCACTGTCATCTATATAAGGCCTAACGGCCGCTGCTGCTGTTGCTTACGGCCATACCACCCTGAACACGCCCGATCTCGGAAGCTAAGCAGGGTCGGGCCTGGTTAGTACTTGGATGGGAGACCGCCTGGGAATACCAGGTGCTGTAAGCTTTTTTCATTTGGCAGACTGACTGAATGAGCAATCGTCATGTTTATGAATGCAGCACTAACTAACAAAATGTCACTGCTGAAAAATGTCACTTCTAACCTTTAGCAGCCCAGCCTAAGTAGAGTAAAGGAATAAACACACTCCACAGCAGGGCCACTGTCATCTATATAAGGCCTACCGGCCGCTGCTGCTGTTGCTTACGGCCATACCACCCTGAACACGCCCGATCTCGTCCGATCTCGGAAGCTAAGCAGGGTCGGGCCTGGTTAGTACTTGGATGGGAGACCGCCTGGGAATACCAGGTGCTGTAAGCTTTTTTCATTTGGCAGACTGACTGAATGAGCAATCGTCATGTTTATGAATGCAGCACTAACTAACAAAATGTCACTGCTGAAAAATGTCACTTCTAACCTTTAGCAGCCCAGCCTAAGTAGAGTAAAGGAATAAACACACTCCACAGCAGGGCCACTGTCATCTATATAAGGCCTACCGGCCGCTGCTGCTGTTGCTTACGGCCATACCACCCTGAACACGCCCGATCTCGTCCGATCTCGGAAGCTAAGCAGGGTCGGGCCTGGTTAGTACTTGGATGGGAGACCGCCTGGGAATACCAGGTGCTGTAAGCTTTTTTCATTTGGCAGACTGACTGAATGAGCAATCGTCATGTTTATGAATGCAGCACTAACTAACAAAATGTCACTGCTGAAAAATGTCACTTCTAACCTTTAGCAGCCCAGCCTAAGTAGAGTAAAGGAATAAACACACTCCACAGCAGGGCCACTGTCATCTATATAAGGCCTACCGGCCGCTGCTGCTGTTGCTTACGGCCATACCACCCTGAACACGCCCGATCTCGTCCGATCTCGGAAGCTAAGCAGGATCGGGCCTGGTTAGTACTTGGATGGGAGACCGCCTGGGAATACCAGGTGCTGTAAGCTTTTTTCATTTGGCAGACTGACTGAATGAGCAATCGTCATGTTTATGAATGCAGCACTAACTAACAAAATGTCACTGCTGAAAAATGACACTTCTGACCTTTAGCAGCCCAGCCTAAGTAGAGTAAAGGAATAAACACACTCCACAGCAGGGCCACTGTCATCTATATAACGCCTACCGGCCGCTGCTGCTGTTGCTTACGGCCATACCACCCTGAACACGCCCGATCTCGTCCGATCTCGGAAGCTAAGCAGGGTCGGGCCTGGTTAGTACTTGGATGGGAGACCGCCTGGGAATACCAGGTGCTGTAAGCTTTTTTCATTTGGCAGACTGACTGAATGAGCAATCGTCATGTTTATGAATGCAGCACTAACTAACAAAATGTCACTGCTGAAAAATGTCACTTCTAACCTTTAGCAGCCCAGCCTAAGTAGAGTAAAGGAATAAACACACTCCACAGCAGGGCCACTGTCATCTATATAAGGCCTACCGGCCGCTGCTGCTGTTGCTTACGGCCATACCACCCTGAACACGCCCGATCTCGTCCGATCTCGGAAGCTAAGCAGGGTCGGGCCTGGTTAGTACTTGGATGGGAGACCGCCTGGGAATACCAGGTGCTGTAAGCTTTTTTCATTTGGCAGACTGACTGAATGAGCAATCGTCATGTTTATGAATGCAGCACTAACTAACAAAATGTCACTGCTGAAAAATGACACTTCTAACCTTTAGCAGCCCAGCCTAAGTAGAGTAAAGGAATAAACACACTCCACAGCAGGGCCACTGTCATCTATATAAGGCCTACCGGCCGCTGCTGCTGTTGCTTACGGCCATATTGATTGATTGATTGATTGAGATTTTTATTAGGCAAAAGAATGTAAAACAACACAGTTACATTTATAATGCTTTTGTCTAAAAGGTCCGGCCAAAAAAGTCCTTGCGGGCTTGTTTCCATTGGGGTCCTTGAATTAATTTCATAGACATATATAGTAGCAACCAAACAGTTCAAAAATCAACATAAGAATACAGAGGGAAAAAATATATACCATTATGTACAAAAAAGGTCATGGGAAAATAATGAAATATATACAAAAACAAAACATGATCAAAATAAAAATAAAAAGTGTGTACAAAAAAGGGGGAGGGGGGGGGGGTCATCTGTCTACTGGGAAACTGGTACTAGCTCCTCTTTAGGCCTCCAGAAAGATGAGTTTTTAGGGCTGTTTTGAATGAGCCCAGCGAACTGCATTTTTTGAGGGATGGGGTTAGACTATTCCATTCCTTGGTGGCAGTGCTATAGAAGGAGAATTTGCCCATGTTTGTTTTATGGGTGGGTGTTACCAGATTGTTGTTTACGCTCCCTCTAGTTTTGTGACTGTGGGTGTCACTAACTTTTTCGAGGTACTTATACAGATATGCAGGTATAGGGGGCATTTCGGGCAAATCTGCATTTACAATTTTGAAGACCAGTCCCATTTTTAATTGTATAACCCTGTCTTCCACCCTGAGCCAGCCTAGGCTGGCAAAGTGAGTGGGAGAGAGGTGGGTCATGGGCCCCAGTCCGAGAACCACCCTGAACACGCCCGATCTCGTCCGATCTCGGAAGCTAAGCAGGGTCGGGCCTGGTTAGTACTTGGATGGGAGACCGCCTGGGAATACCAGGTGCTGTAAGCTTTTTTCATTTGGCAGACTGACTGAATGAGCAATCGTCATGTTTATGAATGCAGCACTAACTAACAAAATGTCACTGCTGAAAAATGTCACTTCTAACCTTTAGCAGCCCAGCCTAAGTAGAGTAAAGGAATAAACACACTCCACAGCAGGGCCACTGTCATCTATATAAGGCCTACCGGCCGCTGCTGCGGTTGCTTACGGCCATGCCACCCTGAACACGCCCGATCTCGTCCGATCTCGGAAGCTAAGCAGGGTCGGGCCTGGTTAGTACTTGGATGGGAGACCGCCTGGGAATACCAGGTGCTGTAAGCTTTTTTCATTTGGCAGACTGACTGAATGAGCAATCGTCATGTTTATGAATGCAGCACTAACTAACAAAATGTCACTGCTGAAAAATGTCACTTCTAACCTTTAGCAGCCCAGCCTAAGTAGAGTAAAGGAATAAACACACTCCACAGCAGGGCCACTGTCATCTATATAAGGCCTACCGGCCGCTGCTGCTGTTGCTTACGGCCATACCACCCTGAACACGCCCGATCTCGGAAGCTAAGCAGGGTCGGGCCTGGTTAGTACTTGGATGGGAGACCGCCTGGGAATACCAGGTGCTGTAAGCTTTTTTCATTTGGCAGACTGACTGAATGAGCAATCGTCATGTTTATGAATGCAGCACTAACTAACAAAATGTCACTGCTGAAAAATGTCACTTCTAACCTTTAGCAGCCCAGCCTAAGTAGAGTAAAGGAATAAACACACTCCACAGCAGGGCCACTGTCATCTATATAAGGCCTACCGGCCGCTGCTGCTGTTGCTTACGGCCATACCACCCTGAACACGCCCGATCTCGTCCGATCTCGGAAGCTAAGCAGGGTCGGGCCTGGTTAGTACTTGGATGGGAGACCGCCTGGGAATACCAGGTGCTGTAAGCTTTTTTCATTTGGCAGACTGACTGAATGAGCAATCGTCATGTTTATGAATGCAGCACTAACTAACAAAATGTCACTGCTGAAAAATGACACTTCTAACCTTTAGCAGCCCAGCCTAAGTAGAGTAAAGGAATAAACACACTCCACAGCAGGGCCACTGTCATCTATATAAGGCCTACCGGCCGCTGCTGCTGTTGCTTACGGCCATATTGATTGATTGATTGATTGAGATTTTTATTAGGCAAAAGAATGTAAAACAACACAGTTACATTTATAATGCTTTTGTCTAAAAGGTCCGGCCAAAAAAGTCCTTGCGGGCTTGTTTCCATTGGGGTCCTTGAATTAATTTCATAGACATATATAGTAGCAACCAAACAGTTCAAAAATCAACATAAGAATACAGAGGGAAAAAATATATACCATTATGTACAAAAAAGGTCATGGGAAAATAATGAAATATATACAAAAACAAAACATGATCAAAATAAAAATAAAAAGTGTGTACAAAAAAGGGGGAGGGGGGGGGGGTCATCTGTCTACTGGGAAACTGGTACTAGCTCCTCTTTAGGCCTCCAGAAAGATGAGTTTTTAGGGCTGTTTTGAATGAGCCCAGCGAACTGCATTTTTTGAGGGATGGGGTTAGACTATTCCATTCCTTGGTGGCAGTGCTATAGAAGGAGAATTTGCCCATGTTTGTTTTATGGGTGGGTGTTACCAGATTGTTGTTTACGCTCCCTCTAGTTTTGTGACTGTGGGTGTCACTAACTTTTTCGAGGTACTTATACAGATATGCAGGTATAGGGGGCATTTCGGGCAAATCTGCATTTACAATTTTGAAGACCAGTCCCATTTTTAATTGTATAACCCTGTCTTCCACCCTGAGCCAGCCTAGGCTGGCAAAGTGAGTGGGAGAGAGGTGGGTCATGGGCCCCAGTCCGAGAACCACCCTGAACACGCCCGATCTCGTCCGATCTCGGAAGCTAAGCAGGGTCGGGCCTGGTTAGTACTTGGATGGGAGACCGCCTGGGAATACCAGGTGCTGTAAGCTTTTTTCATTTGGCAGACTGACTGAATGAGCAATCGTCATGTTTATGAATGCAGCACTAACTAACAAAATGTCACTGCTGAAAAATGTCACTTCTAACCTTTAGCAGCCCAGCCTAAGTAGAGTAAAGGAATAAACACACTCCACAGCAGGGCCACTGTCATCTATATAAGGCCTACCGGCCGCTGCTGCGGTTGCTTACGGCCATGCCACCCTGAACACGCCCGATCTCGTCCGATCTCGGAAGCTAAGCAGGGTCGGGCCTGGTTAGTACTTGGATGGGAGACCGCCTTGGAATACCAGGTGCTGTAAGCTTTTTTCATTTGGCAGACTGACTGAATGAGCAATCGTCATGTTTATGAATGCAGCACTAACTAACAAAATGTCACTGCTGAAAAATGTCACTTCTAACCTTTAGCAGCCCAGCCTAAGTAGAGTAAAGGAATAAACACACTCCACAGCAGGGCCACTGTCATCTATATAAGGCCTACCGGCCGCTGCTGCTGTTGCTTACGGCCATACCACCCTGAACACGCCCGATCTCGGAAGCTAAGCAGGGTCGGGCCTGGTTAGTACTTGGATGGGAGACCGCCTGGGAATACCAGGTGCTGTAAGCTTTTTTTCATTTGGCAGACTGACTGAATGAGCAATCGTCATGTTTATGAATGCAGCACTAACTAACAAAATGTCACTGCTGAAAAATGTCACTTCTAACCTTTAGCAGCCCAGCCTAAGTAGAGTAAAGGAATAAACACACTCCACAGCAGGGCCACTGTCATCTATATAAGGCCTACCGGCCGCTGCTGCTGTTGCTTACGGCCATACCACCCTGAACACGCCCGATCTCGTCCGATCTCGGAAGCTAAGCAGGGTCGGGCCTGGTTAGTACTTGGATGGGAGACCGCCTGGGAATACCAGGTGCTGTAAGCTTTTTTCATTTGGCAGACTGACTGAATGAGCAATCGTCATGTTTATGAATGCAGCACTAACTAACAAAATGTCACTGCTGAAAAATGTCACTTCTAACCTTTAGCAGCCCAGCCTAAGTAGAGTAAAGGAATAAACACACTCCACAGCAGGGCCACTGTCATCTATATAAGGCCTACCGGCCGCTGCTGCTGTTGCTTACGGCCATAACACCCTGAACACGCCCGATCTCGTCCGATCTCGGAAGCTAAGCAGGGTCGGGCCTGGTTAGTACTTGGATGGGAGACCGCCTGGGAATACCAGGTGCTGTAAGCTTTTTTCATTTGGCAGACTGACTGAATGAGCAATCGTCATGTTTATGAATGCAGCACTAACTAACAAAATGTCACTGCTGAAAAATGTCACTTCTAACCTTTAGCAGCCCAGCCTAAGTAGAGTAAAGGAATAAACACACTCCACAGCAGGGCCACTGTCATCTATATAAGGCCTACCGGCCGCTGCTGCTGTTGCTTACGGCCATAACACCCTGAACACGCCCGATCTCGGAAGCTAAGCAGGGTCGGGCCTGGTTAGTACTTGGATGGGAGACCGCCTGGGAATACCAGGTGCTGTAAGCTTTTTTCATTTGGCAGACTGACTGAATGAGCAATCGTCATGTTTATGAATGCAGCACTAACTAACAAAATGTCACTGCTGAAAAATGTCACTTCTAACCTTTAGCAGCCCAGCCTAAGTAGAGTAAAGGAATAAACACACTCCACAGCAGGGCCACTGTCATCTATATAAGGCCTACCGGCCGCTGCTGCTGTTGCTTACGGCCATACCACCCTGAACACGCCCGATCTCGTCCGATCTCGGAAGCTAAGCAGGGTCGGGCCTGGTTAGTACTTGGATGGGAGACCGCCTGGGAATACCAGGTGCTGTAAGCTTTTTTCATTTGGCAGACTGACTGAATGAGCAATCGTCATGTTTATGAATGCAGCACTAACTAACAAAATGTCACTGCTGAAAAATGTCACTTCTAACCTTTAGCAGCCCAGCCTAAGTAGAGTAAAGGAATAAACACACTCCACAGCAGGGCCACTGTCATCTATATAAGGCCTACCGGCCGCTGCTGCGGTTGCTTACGGCCATACCACCCTGAACACGCCCGATCTCGTCCGATCTCGGAAGCTAAGCAGGGTCGGGCCTGGTTAGTACTTGGATGGGAGACCGCCTGGGAATACCAGGTGCTGTAAGCTTTTTTCATTTGGCAGACTGACTGAATGAGCAATCGTCATGTTTATGAATGCAGCACTAACTAACAAAATGTCACTGCTGAAAAATGTCACTTCTAACCTTTAGCAGCCCAGCCTAAGTAGAGTAAAGGAATAAACACACTCCACAGCAGGGCCACTGTCATCTATATAAGGCCTACCGGCCGCTGCTGCTGTTGCTTACGGCCATACCACCCTGAACACGCCCGATCTCGGAAGCTAAGCAGGGTCGGGCCTGGTTAGTACTTGGATGGGAGACCGCCTGGGAATACCAGGTGCTGTAAGCTTTTTTCATTTGGCAGACTGACTGAATGAGCAATCGTCATGTTTATGAATGCAGCACTAACTAACAAAATGTCACTGCTGAAAAATGTCACTTCTAACCTTTAGCAGCCCAGCCTAAGTAGAGTAAAGGAATAAACACACTCCACAGCAGGGCCACTGTCATCTATATAAGGCCTACCGGCCGCTGCTGCTGTTGCTTACGGCCATACCACCCTGAACACGCCCGATCTCGTCCGATCTCGGAAGCTAAGCAGGGTCGGGCCTGGTTAGTACTTGGATGGGAGACCGCCTGGGAATACCAGGTGCTGTAAGCTTTTTTCATTTGGCAGACTGACTGAATGAGCAATCGTCATGTTTATGAATGCAGCACTAACTAACAAAATGTCACTGCTGAAAAATGTCACTTCTAACCTTTAGCAGCCCAGCCTAAGTAGAGTAAAGGAATAAACACACTCCACAGCAGGGCCACTGTCATCTATATAAGGCCTACCGGCCGCTGCTGCTGTTGCTTACGGCCATACCACCCTGAACACGCCCGATCTCGTCCGATCTCGGAAGCTAAGCAGGGTCGGGCCTGGTTAGTACTTGGATGGGAGACCGCCTGGGAATACCAGGTGCTGTAAGCTTTTTTCATTTGGCAGACTGACTGAATGAGCAATCGTCATGTTTATGAATGCAGCACTAACTAACAAAATGTCACTGCTGAAAAATGTCACTTCTAACCTTTAGCAGCCCAGCCTAAGTAGAGTAAAGGAATAAACACACTCCACAGCAGGGCCACTGTCATCTATATAAGGCCTACCGGCCGCTGCTGCTGTTGCTTACGGCCATACCACCCTGAACACGCCCGATCTCGTCCGATCTCGGAAGCTAAGCAGGGTCGGGCCTGGTTAGTACTTGGATGGGAGACCGCCTGGGAATACCAGGTGCTGTAAGCTTTTTTCATTTGGCAGACTGACTGAATGAGCAATCGTCATGTTTATGAATGCAGCACTAACTAACAAAATGTCACTGCTGAAAAATGTCACTTCTAACCTTTAGCAGCCCAGCCTAAGTAGAGTAAAGGAATAAACACACTCCACAGCAGGGCCACTGTCATCTATATAAGGCCTACCGGCCGCTGCTGCTGTTGCTTACGGCCATAACACCCTGAACACGCCCGATCTCGTCCGATCTCGGAAGCTAAGCAGGGTCGGGCCTGGTTAGTACTTGGATGGGAGACCGCCTGGGAATACCAGGTGCTGTAAGCTTTTTTCATTTGGCAGACTGACTGAATGAGCAATCGTCATGTTTATGAATGCAGCACTAACTAACAAAATGTCACTGCTGAAAAATGTCACTTCTAACCTTTAGCAGCCCAGCCTAAGTAGAGTAAAGGAATAAACACACTCCACAGCAGGGCCACTGTCATCTATATAAGGCCTACCGGCCGCTGCTGCTGTTGCTTACGGCCATACCACCCTGAACACGCCCGATCTCGGAAGCTAAGCAGGGTCGGGCCTGGTTAGTACTTGGATGGGAGACCGCCTGGGAATACCAGGTGCTGTAAGCTTTTTTCATTTGGCAGACTGACTGAATGAGCAATCGTCATGTTTATGAATGCAGCACTAACTAACAAAATGTCACTGCTGAAAAATGTCACTTCTAACCTTTAGCAGCCCAGCCTAAGTAGAGTAAAGGAATAAACACACTCCACAGCAGGGCCACTGTCATCTATATAATGCCTACCGGCCGCTGCTGCTGTTGCTTACGGCCATACCACCCTGAACACGCCCGATCTCGTCCGATCTCGGAAGCTAAGCAGGGTCGGGCCTGGTTAGTACTTGGATGGGAGACCGCCTGGGAATACCAGGTGCTGTAAGCTTTTTTCATTTGGCAGACTGACTGAATGAGCAATCGTCATGTTTATGAATGCAGCACTAACTAACAAAATGTCACTGCTGAAAAATGTCACTTCTAACCTTTAGCAGCCCAGCCTAAGTAGAGTAAAGGAATAAACACACTCCACAGCAGGGCCACTGTCATCTATATAAGGCCTACCGGCCGCTGCTGCTGTTGCTTACGGCCATACCACCCTGAACACGCCCGATCTCGTCCGATCTCGGAAGCTAAGCAGGGTCGGGCCTGGTTAGTACTTGGATGGGAGACCGCCTGGGAATACCAGGTGCTGTAAGCTTTTTTCATTTGGCAGACTGACTGAATGAGCAATCGTCATGTTTATGAATGCAGCACTAACTAACAAAATGTCACTGCTGAAAAATGACACTTCTAACCTTTAGCAGCCCAGCCTAAGTAGAGTAAAGGAATAAACACACTCCACAGCAGGGCCACTGTCATCTATATAAGGCCTACCGGCCGCTGCTGCTGTTGCTTACGGCCATATTGATTGATTGATTGATTGAGATTTTTATTAGGCAAAAGAATGTAAAACAACACAGTTACATTTATAATGCTTTTGTCTAAAAGGTCCGGCCAAAAAAGTCCTTGCGGGCTTGTTTCCATTGGGGTCCTTGAATTAATTTCATAGACATATATAGTAGCAACCAAACAGTTCAAAAATCAACATAAGAATACAGAGGGAAAAAATATATACCATTATGTACAAAAAAGGTCATGGGAAAATAATGAAATATATACAAAAACAAAACATGATCAAAATAAAAATAAAAAGTGTGTACAAAAAAGGGGGAGGGGGGGGGGGTCATCTGTCTACTGGGAAACTGGTACTAGCTCCTCTTTAGGCCTCCAGAAAGATGAGTTTTTAGGGCTGTTTTGAATGAGCCCAGCGAACTGCATTTTTTGAGGGATGGGGTTAGACTATTCCATTCCTTGGTGGCAGTGCTATAGAAGGAGAATTTGCCCATGTTTGTTTTATGGGTGGGTGTTACCAGATTGTTGTTTACGCTCCCTCTAGTTTTGTGACTGTGGGTGTCACTAACTTTTTCGAGGTACTTATACAGATATGCAGGTATAGGGGGCATTTCGGGCAAATCTGCATTTACAATTTTGAAGACCAGTCCCATTTTTAATTGTATAACCCTGTCTTCCACCCTGAGCCAGCCTAGGCTGGCAAAGTGAGTGGGAGAGAGGTGGGTCATGGGCCCCAGTCCGAGAACCACCCTGAACACGCCCGATCTCGTCCGATCTCGGAAGCTAAGCAGGGTCGGGCCTGGTTAGTACTTGGATGGGAGACCGCCTGGGAATACCAGGTGCTGTAAGCTTTTTTCATTTGGCAGACTGACTGAATGAGCAATCGTCATGTTTATGAATGCAGCACTAACTAACAAAATGTCACTGCTGAAAAATGTCACTTCTAACCTTTAGCAGCCCAGCCTAAGTAGAGTAAAGGAATAAACACACTCCACAGCAGGGCCACTGTCATCTATATAAGGCCTACCGGCCGCTGTGCTGTTGCTTACGGCCATACCACCCTGAACACGCCCGATCTCGTCCGATCTCGGAAGCTAAGCAGGGTCGGGCCTGGTTAGTACTTGGATGGGAGACCGCCTGGGAATACCAGGTGCTGTAAGCTTTTTTCATTTGGCAGACTGACTGAATGAGCAATCGTCATGTTTATGAATGCAGCACTAACTAACAAAATGTCACTGCTGAAAAATGTCACTTCTAACCTTTAGCAGCCCAGCCTAAGTAGAGTAAAGGATAAACACACTCCACAGCAGGGCCACTGTCATCTATATAAGGCCTACCGGCCGCTGCTGCTGTTGCTTACGGCCATAACACCCTGAACACGCCCGATCTCGTCCGATCTCGGAAGCTGAGCAGGGTCGGGCCTGGTTAGTACTTGGATGGGAGACCGCCTGGGAATACCAGGTGCTGTAAGCTTTTTTCATTTGGCAGACTGACTGAATGAGCAATCGTCATGTTTATGAATGCAGCACTAACTAACAAAATGTCACTGCTGAAAAATGTCACTTCTAACCTTTAGCAGCCCAGCCTAAGTAGAGTAAAGGAATAAACACACTCCACAGCAGGGCCACTGTCATCTATATAAGGCCTACCGGCCGCTGCTGCTGTTGCTTACGGCCATACCACCCTGAACACGCCCGATCTCGGAAGCTAAGCAGGGTCGGGCCTGGTTAGTACTTGGATGGGAGACCGCCTGGGAATACCAGGTGCTGTAAGCTTTTTTCATTTGGCAGACTGACTGAATGAGCAATCGTCATGTTTATGAATGCAGCACTAACTAACAAAATGTCACTGCTGAAAAATGTCACTTCTAACCTTTAGCAGCCCAGCCTAAGTAGAGTAAAGGAATAAACACACTCCACAGCAGGGCCACTGTCATCTATATAAGGCCTACCGGCCGCTGCTGCTGTTGCTTACGGCCATACCACCCTGAACACGCCCGATCTCGTCCGATCTCGGAAGCTAAGCAGGGTCGGGCCTGGTTAGTACTTGGATGGGAGACCGCCTGGGAATACCAGGTGCTGTAAGCTTTTTTCATTTGGCAGACTGACTGAATGAGCAATCGTCATGTTTATGAATGCAGCACTAACTAACAAAATGTCACTGCTGAAAAATGTCACTTCTAACCTTTAGCAGCCCAGCCTAAGTAGAGTAAAGGAATAAACACACTCCACAGCAGGGCCACTGTCATCTATATAAGGCCTACCGGCCGCTGCTGCTGTTGCTTACGGCCATACCACCCTGAACACGCCCGATCTCGTCCGATCTCGGAAGCTAAGCAGGGTCGGGCCTGGTTAGTACTTGGATGGGAGACCGCCTGGGAATACCAGGTGCTGTAAGCTTTTTTCATTTGGCAGACTGACTGAATGAGCAATCGTCATGTTTATGAATGCAGCACTAACTAACAAAATGTCACTGCTGAAAAATGTCACTTCTAACCTTTAGCAGCCCAGCCTAAGTAGAGTAAAGGAATAAACACACTCCACAGCAGGGCCACTGTCATCTATATAAGGCCTACCGGCCGCTGCTGCTGTTGCTTACGGCCATACCACCCTGAACACGCCCGATCTCGTCCGATCTCGGAAGCTAAGCAGGGTCGGGCCTGGTTAGTACTTGGATGGGAGACCGCCTGGGAATACCAGGTGCTGTAAGCTTTTTTCATTTGGCAGACTGACTGAATGAGCAATCGTCATGTTTATGAATGCAGCACTAACTAACAAAATGTCACTGCTGAAAAATGTCACTTCTAACCTTTAGCAGCCCAGCCTAAGTAGAGTAAAGGAATAAACACACTCCACAGCAGGGCCACTGTCATCTATATAAGGCCTACCGGCCGCTGCTGCTGTTGCTTACGGCCATACCACCCTGAACACGCCCGATCTCGTCCGATCTCGGAAGCTAAGCAGGGTCGGGCCTGGTTAGTACTTGGATGGGAGACCGCCTGGGAATACCAGGTGCTGTAAGCTTTTTTCATTTGGCAGACTGACTGAATGAGCAATCGTCATGTTTATGAATGCAGCACTAACTAACAAAATGTCACTGCTGAAAAATGACACTTCTAACCTTTAGCAGCCCAGCCTAAGTAGAGTAAAGGAATAAACACACTCCACAGCAGGGCCACTGTCATCTATATAAGGCCTACCGGCCGCTGCTGCTGTTGCTTACGGCCATATTGATTGATTGATTGATTGAGATTTTTATTAGGCAAAAGAATGTAAAACAACACAGTTACATTTATAATGCTTTTGTCTAAAAGGTCCGGCCAAAAAAGTCCTTGCGGGCTTGTTTCCATTGGGGTCCTTGAATTAATTTCATAGACATATATAGTAGCAACCAAACAGTTCAAAAATCAACATAAGAATACAGAGGGAAAAAATATATACCATTATGTACAAAAAAGGTCATGGGAAAATAATGAAATATATACAAAAACAAAACATGATCAAAATAAAAATAAAAAGTGTGTACAAAAAAGGGGGAGGGGGGGGGGGTCATCTGTCTACTGGGAAACTGGTACTAGCTCCTCTTTAGGCCTCCAGAAAGATGAGTTTTTAGGGCTGTTTTGAATGAGCCCAGCGAACTGCATTTTTTGAGGGATGGGGTTAGACTATTCCATTCCTTGGTGGCAGTGCTATAGAAGGAGAATTTGCCCATGTTTGTTTTATGGGTGGGTGTTACCAGATTGTTGTTTACGCTCCCTCTAGTTTTGTGACTGTGGGTGTCACTAACTTTTTCGAGGTACTTATACAGATATGCAGGTATAGGGGGCATTTCGGGCAAATCTGCATTTACAATTTTGAAGACCAGTCCCATTTTTAATTGTATAACCCTGTCTTCCACCCTGAGCCAGCCTAGGCTGGCAAAGTGAGTGGGAGAGAGGTGGGTCATGGGCCCCAGTCCGAGAACCACCCTGAACACGCCCGATCTCGTCCGATCTCGGAAGCTAAGCAGGGTCGGGCCTGGTTAGTACTTGGATGGGAGACCGCCTGGGAATACCAGGTGCTGTAAGCTTTTTTCATTTGGCAGACTGACTGAATGAGCAATCGTCATGTTTATGAATGCAGCACTAACTAACAAAATGTCACTGCTGAAAAATGTCACTTCTAACCTTTAGCAGCCCAGCCTAAGTAGAGTAAAGGAATAAACACACTCCACAGCAGGGCCACTGTCATCTATATAAGGCCTACCGGCCGCTGCTGCTGTTGCTTACGGCCATACCACCCTGAACACGCCCGATCTCGTCCGATCTCGGAAGCTAAGCAGGGTCGGGCCTGGTTAGTACTTGGATGGGAGACCGCCTGGGAATACCAGGTGCTGTAAGCTTTTTTCATTTGGCAGACTGACTGAATGAGCAATCGTCATGTTTATGAATGCAGCACTAACTAACAAAATGTCACTGCTGAAAAATGTCACTTCTAACCTTTAGCAGCCCAGCCTAAGTAGAGTAAAGGAATAAACACACTCCACAGCAGGGCCACTGTCATCTATATAAGGCCTACCGGCCGCTGCTGCTGTTGCTTACGGCCATACCACCCTGAACACGCCCGATCTCGTCAGATCTCGGAAGCTAAGCAGGTTCGCGCCTGGTTAGTACTTGGATGGGAGACCGCCTGGGAATACCAGGTGCTGTAAGCTTTTTTCATTTGGCAGACTGACTGAATGAGCAATCGTCATGTTTATGAATGCAGCACTAACTAACAAAATGTCACTGCTGAAAAATGTCACTTCTAACCTTTAGCAGCCCAGCCTAAGTAGAGTAAAGGAATAAACACACTCCACAGCAGGGCCACTGTCATCTATATAAGGCCTACCGGCCGCTGCTGCTGTTGCTTACGGCCATACCACCCTGAACACGCCCGATCTCGGAAGCTAAGCAGGGTCGGGCCTGGTTAGTACTTGGATGGGAGACCGCCTGGGAATACCAGGTGCTGTAAGCTTTTTTCATTTGGCAGACTGACTGAATGAGCAATCGTCATGTTTATGAATGCAGCACTAACTAACAAAATGTCACTGCTGAAAAATGTCACTTCTAACCTTTAGCAGCCCAGCCTAAGTAGAGTAAAGGAATAAACACACTCCACAGCAGGGCCACTGTCATCTATATAAGGCCTACCGGCCGCTGCTGCTGTTGCTTACGGCCATACCACCCTGAACACGCCCGATCTCGTCCGATCTCGGAAGCTAAGCAGGGTCGGGCCTGGTTAGTACTTGGATGGGAGACCGCCTGGGAATACCAGGTGCTGTAAGCTTTTTTCATTTGGCAGACTGACTGAATGAGCAATCGTCATGTTTATGAATGCAGCACTAACTAACAAAATGTCACTGCTGAAAAATGTCACTTCTAACCTTTAGCAGCCCAGCCTAAGTAGAGTAAAGGAATAAACACACTCCACAGCAGGGCCACTGTCATCTATATAAGGCCTACCGGCCGCTGCTGCTGTTGCTTACGGCCATAACACCCTGAACACGCCCGATCTCGTCCGATCTCGGAAGCTAAGCAGGGTCGGGCCTGGTTAGTACTTGGATGGGAGACCGCCTGGGAATACCAGGTGCTGTAAGCTTTTTTCATTTGGCAGACTGACTGAATGAGCAATCGTCATGTTTATGAATGCAGCACTAACTAACAAAATGTCACTGCTGAAAAATGTCACTTCTAACCTTTAGCAGCCCAGCCTAAGTAGAGTAAAGGAATAAACACACTCCACAGCAGGGCCACTGTCATCTATATAAGGCCTACCGGCCGCTGCTGCTGTTGCTTACGGCCATACCACCCTGAACACGCCCGATCTCGGAAGCTAAGCAGGGTCGGGCCTGGTTAGTACTTGGATGGGAGACCGCCTGGGAATACCAGGTGCTGTAAGCTTTTTTCATTTGGCAGACTGACTGAATGAGCAATCGTCATGTTTATGAATGCAGCACTAACTAACAAAATGTCACTGCTGAAAAATGTCACTTCTAACCTTTAGCAGCCCAGCCTAAGTAGAGTAAAGGAATAAACACACTCCACAGCAGGGCCACTGTCATCTATATAATGCCTACCGGCCGCTGCTGCTGTTGCTTACGGCCATACCACCCTGAACACGCCCGATCTCGTCCGATCTCGGAAGCTAAGCAGGGTCGGGCCTGGTTAGTACTTGGATGGGAGACCGCCTGGGAATACCAGGTGCTGTAAGCTTTTTTCATTTGGCAGACTGACTGAATGAGCAATCGTCATGTTTATGAATGCAGCACTAACTAACAAAATGTCACTGCTGAAAAATGTCACTTCTAACCTTTAGCAGCCCAGCCTAAGTAGAGTAAAGGAATAAACACACTCCACAGCAGGGCCACTGTCATCTATATAAGGCCTACAGGCCGCTGCTGCTGTTGCTTACGGCCATACCACCCTGAACACGCCCGATCTCGTCCGATCTCGGAAGCTAAGCAGGGTCGGGCCTGGTTAGTACTTGGATGGGAGACCGCCTGGGAATACCAGGTGCTGTAAGCTTTTTTCATTTGGCAGACTGACTGAATGAGCAATCGTCATGTTTATGAATGCAGCACTAACTAACAAAATGTCACTGCTGAAAAATGACACTTCTAACCTTTAGCAGCCCAGCCTAAGTAGAGTAAAGGAATAAACACACTCCACAGCAGGGCCACTGTCATCTATATAAGGCCTACCGGCCGCTGCTGCTGTTGCTTACGGCCATATTGATTGATTGATTGATTGAGATTTTTATTAGGCAAAAGAATGTAAAACAACACAGTTACATTTATAATGCTTTTGTCTAAAAGGTCCGGCCAAAAAAGTCCTTGCGGGCTTGTTTCCATTGGGGTCCTTGAATTAATTTCATAGACATATATAGTAGCAACCAAACAGTTCAAAAATCAACATAAGAATACAGAGGGAAAAAATATATACCATTATGTACAAAAAAGGTCATGGGAAAATAATGAAATATATACAAAAACAAAACATGATCAAAATAAAAATAAAAAGTGTGTACAAAAAAGGGGGAGGGGGGGGGGGTCATCTGTCTACTGGGAAACTGGTACTAGCTCCTCTTTAGGCCTCCAGAAAGATGAGTTTTTAGGGCTGTTTTGAATGAGCCCAGCGAACTGCATTTTTTGAGGGATGGGGTTAGACTATTCCATTCCTTGGTGGCAGTGCTATAGAAGGAGAATTTGCCCATGTTTGTTTTATGGGTGGGTGTTACCAGATTGTTGTTTACGCTCCCTCTAGTTTTGTGACTGTGGGTGTCACTAACTTTTTCGAGGTACTTATACAGATATGCAGGTATAGGGGGCATTTCGGGCAAATCTGCATTTACAATTTTGAAGACCAGTCCCATTTTTAATTGTATAACCCTGTCTTCCACCCTGAGCCAGCCTAGGCTGGCAAAGTGAGTGGGAGAGAGGTGGGTCATGGGCCCCAGTCCGAGAACCACCCTGAACACGCCCGATCTCGTCCGATCTCGGAAGCTAAGCAGGGTCGGGCCTGGTTAGTACTTGGATGGGAGACCGCCTGGGAATACCAGGTGCTGTAAGCTTTTTTCATTTGGCAGACTGACTGAATGAGCAATCGTCATGTTTATGAATGCAGCACTAACTAACAAAATGTCACTGCTGAAAAATGTCACTTCTAACCTTTAGCAGCCCAGCCTAAGTAGAGTAAAGGAATAAACACACTCCACAGCAGGGCCACTGTCATCTATATAAGGCCTACCGGCCGCTGTGCTGTTGCTTACGGCCATACCACCCTGAACACGCCCGATCTCGTCCGATCTCGGAAGCTAAGCAGGGTCGGGCCTGGTTAGTACTTGGATGGGAGACCGCCTGGGAATACCAGGTGCTGTAAGCTTTTTTCATTTGGCAGACTGACTGAATGAGCAATCGTCATGTTTATGAATGCAGCACTAACTAACAAAATGTCACTGCTGAAAAATGTCACTTCTAACCTTTAGCAGCCCAGCCTAAGTAGAGTAAAGGATAAACACACTCCACAGCAGGGCCACTGTCATCTATATAAGGCCTACCGGCCGCTGCTGCTGTTGCTTACGGCCATAACACCCTGAACACGCCCGATCTCGTCCGATCTCGGAAGCTGAGCAGGGTCGGGCCTGGTTAGTACTTGGATGGGAGACCGCCTGGGAATACCAGGTGCTGTAAGCTTTTTTCATTTGGCAGACTGACTGAATGAGCAATCGTCATGTTTATGAATGCAGCACTAACTAACAAAATGTCACTGCTGAAAAATGTCACTTCTAACCTTTAGCAGCCCAGCCTAAGTAGAGTAAAGGAATAAACACACTCCACAGCAGGGCCACTGTCATCTATATAAGGCCTACCGGCCGCTGCTGCTGTTGCTTACGGCCATACCACCCTGAACACGCCCGATCTCGGAAGCTAAGCAGGGTCGGGCCTGGTTAGTACTTGGATGGGAGACCGCCTGGGAATACCAGGTGCTGTAAGCTTTTTTCATTTGGCAGACTGACTGAATGAGCAATCGTCATGTTTATGAATGCAGCACTAACTAACAAAATGTCACTGCTGAAAAATGTCACTTCTAACCTTTAGCAGCCCAGCCTAAGTAGAGTAAAGGAATAAACACACTCCACAGCAGGGCCACTGTCATCTATATAAGGCCTACCGGCCGCTGCTGCTGTTGCTTACGGCCATACCACCCTGAACACGCCCGATCTCGTCCGATCTCGGAAGCTAAGCAGGGTCGGGCCTGGTTAGTACTTGGATGGGAGACCGCCTGGGAATACCAGGTGCTGTAAGCTTTTTTCATTTGGCAGACTGACTGAATGAGCAATCGTCATGTTTATGAATGCAGCACTAACTAACAAAATGTCACTGCTGAAAAATGTCACTTCTAACCTTTAGCAGCCCAGCCTAAGTAGAGTAAAGGAATAAACACACTCCACAGCAGGGCCACTGTCATCTATATAAGGCCTACCGGCCGCTGCTGCTGTTGCTTACGGCCATACCACCCTGAACACGCCCGATCTCGTCCGATCTCGGAAGCTAAGCAGGGTCGGGCCTGGTTAGTACTTGGATGGGAGACCGCCTGGGAATACCAGGTGCTGTAAGCTTTTTTCATTTGGCAGACTGACTGAATGAGCAATCGTCATGTTTATGAATGCAGCACTAACTAACAAAATGTCACTGCTGAAAAATGTCACTTCTAACCTTTAGCAGCCCAGCCTAAGTAGAGTAAAGGAATAAACACACTCCACAGCAGGGCCACTGTCATCTATATAAGGCCTACCGGCCGCTGCTGCTGTTGCTTACGGCCATACCACCCTGAACACGCCCGATCTCGGAAGCTAAGCAGGGTCGGGCCTGGTTAGTACTTGGATGGGAGACCGCCTGGGAATACCAGGTGCTGTAAGCTTTTTTCATTTGGCAGACTGACTGAATGAGCAATCGTCATGTTTATGAATGCAGCACTAACTAACAAAATGTCACTGCTGAAAAATGTCACTTCTAACCTTTAGCAGCCCAGCCTAAGTAGAGTAAAGGAATAAACACACTCCACAGCAGGGCCACTGTCATCTATATAAGGCCTACCGGCCGCTGCTGCTGATGCTTACGGCCATACCACCCTGAACACGCCCGATCTCGTCCGATCTCGGAAGCTAAGCAGGGTCGGGCCTGGTTAGTACTTGGATGGGAGACCGCCTGGGAATACCAGGTGCTGTAAGCTTTTTTCATTTGGCAGACTGACTGAATGAGCAATCGTCATGTTTATGAATGCAGCACTAACTAACAAAATGTCACTGCTGAAAAATGACACTTCTAACCTTTAGCAGCCCAGCCTAAGTAGAGTAAAGGAATAAACACACTCCACAGCAGGGCCACTGTCATCTATATAAGGCCTACCGGCCGCTGCTGCTGTTGCTTACGGCCATACCACCCTGAACACGCCCGATCTCGTCCGATCTCGGAAGCTAAGCAGGGTCGGGCCTGGTTAGTACTTGGATGGGAGACCGCCTGGGAATACCAGGTGCTGTAAGCTTTTTTCATTTGGCAGACTGACTGAATGAGCAATCGTCATGTTTATGAATGCAGCACTAACTAACAAAATGTCACTGCTGAAAAATGTCACTTCTAACCTTTAGCAGCCCAGCCTAAGTAGAGTAAAGGAATAAACACACTCCACAGCAGGGCCACTGTCATCTATATAAGGCCTACCGGCCGCTGCTGCTGTTGCTTACGGCCATATTGATTGATTGATTGATTGAGATTTTTATTAGGCAAAAGAATGTAAAACAACACAGTTACATTTATAATGCTTTTGTCTAAAAGGTCCGGCCAAAAAAGTCCTTGCGGGCTTGTTTCCATTGGGGTCCTTGAATTAATTTCATAGACATATATAGTAGCAACCAAACAGTTCAAAAATCAACATAAGAATACAGAGGGAAAAAATATATACCATTATGTACAAAAAAGGTCATGGGAAAATAATGAAATATATACAAAAACAAAACATGATCAAAATAAAAATAAAAAGTGTGTACAAAAAAGGGGGAGGGGGGGGGGGTCATCTGTCTACTGGGAAACTGGTACTAGCTCCTCTTTAGGCCTCCAGAAAGATGAGTTTTTAGGGCTGTTTTGAATGAGCCCAGCGAACTGCATTTTTTGAGGGATGGGGTTAGACTATTCCATTCCTTGGTGGCAGTGCTATAGAAGGAGAATTTGCCCATGTTTGTTTTATGGGTGGGTGTTACCAGATTGTTGTTTACGCTCCCTCTAGTTTTGTGACTGTGGGTGTCACTAACTTTTTCGAGGTACTTATACAGATATGCAGGTATAGGGGGCATTTCGGGCAAATCTGCATTTACAATTTTGAAGACCAGTCCCATTTTTAATTGTATAACCCTGTCTTCCACCCTGAGCCAGCCTAGGCTGGCAAAGTGAGTGGGAGAGAGGTGGGTCATGGGCCCCAGTCCGAGAACCACCCTGAACACGCCCGATCTCGTCCGATCTCGGAAGCTAAGCAGGGTCGGGCCTGGTTAGTACTTGGATGGGAGACCGCCTGGGAATACCAGGTGCTGTAAGCTTTTTTCATTTGGCAGACTGACTGAATGAGCAATCGTCATGTTTATGAATGCAGCACTAACTAACAAAATGTCACTGCTGAAAAATGTCACTTCTAACCTTTAGCAGCCCAGCCTAAGTAGAGTAAAGGAATAAACACACTCCACAGCAGGGCCACTGTCATCTATATAAGGCCTACCGGCCGCTGCTGCTGTTGCTTACGGCCATACCACCCTGAACACGCCCGATCTCGTCCGATCTCGGAAGCTAAGCAGGGTCGGGCCTGGTTAGTACTTGGATGGGAGACCGCCTGGGAATACCAGGTGCTGTAAGCTTTTTTTCATTTGGCAGACTGACTGAATGAGCAATCGTCATGTTTATGAATGCAGCACTAACTAACAAAATGTCACTGCTGAAAAATGTCACTTCTAACCTTTAGCAGCCCAGCCTAAGTAGAGTAAAGGAATAAACACACTCCACAGCAGGGCCACTGTCATCTATATAAGGCCTACCGGCCGCTGCTGCTGTTGCTTACGGCCATACCACCCTGAACACGCCCGATCTCGTCCGATCTCGGAAGCTAAGCAGGGTCGGGCCTGGTTAGTACTTGGATGGGAGACCGCCTGGGAATACCAGGTGCTGTAAGCTTTTTTCATTTGGCAGACTGACTGAATGAGCAATCGTCATGTTTATGAATGCAGCACTAACTAACAAAATGTCACTGCTGAAAAATGTCACTTCTAACCTTTAGCAGCCCAGCCTAAGTAGAGTAAAGGAATAAACACACTCCACAGCAGGGCCACTGTCATCTATATAAGGCCTACCGGCCGCTGCTGCTGTTGCTTACGGCCATACCACCCTGAACACGCCCGATCTCGTCCGATCTCGGAAGCTAAGCAGGGTCGGGCCTGGTTAGTACTTGGATGGGAGACCGCCTGGGAATACCAGGTGCTGTAAGCTTTTTTCATTTGGCAGACTGACTGAATGAGCAATCGTCATGTTTATGAATGCAGCACTAACTAACAAAATGTCACTGCTGAAAAATGTCACTTCTAACCTTTAGCAGCCCAGCCTAAGTAGAGTAAAGGAATAAACACACTCCACAGCAGGGCCACTGTCATCTATATAAGGCCTACCGGCCGCTGCTGCTGTTGCTTACGGCCATAACACCCTGAACACGCCCGATCTCGGAAGCTAAGCAGGGTCGGGCCTGGTTAGTACTTGGATGGGAGACCGCCTGGGAATACCAGGTGCTGTAAGCTTTTTTCATTTGGCAGACTGACTGAATGAGCAATCGTCATGTTTATGAATGCAGCACTAACTAACAAAATGTCACTGCTGAAAAATGTCACTTCTAACCTTTAGCAGCCCAGCCTAAGTAGAGTAAAGGAATAAACACACTCCACAGCAGGGCCACTGTCATCTATATAAGGCCTACCGGCCGCTGCTGCTGTTGCTTACGGCCATACCACCCTGAACACGCCCGATCTCGTCCGATCTCGGAAGCTAAGCAGGGTCGGGCCTGGTTAGTACTTGGATGGGAGACCGCCTGGGAATACCAGGTGCTGTAAGCTTTTTTTCATTTGGCAGACTGACTGAATGAGCAATCGTCATGTTTATGAATGCAGCACTAACTAACAAAATGTCACTGCTGAAAAATGTCACTTCTAACCTTTAGCAGCCCAGCCTAAGTAGAGTAAAGGAATAAACACACTCCACAGCAGGGCCACTGTCATCTATATAAGGCCTACCGGCCGCTGCTGCTGTTGCTTACGGCCATACCACCCTGAACACGCCCGATCTCGTCCGATCTCGGAAGCTAAGCAGGGTCGGGCCTGGTTAGTACTTGGATGGGAGACCGCCTGGGAATACCAGGTGCTGTAAGCTTTTTTCATTTGGCAGACTGACTGAATGAGCAATCGTCATGTTTATGAATGCAGCACTAACTAACAAAATGTCACTGCTGAAAAATGTCACTTCTAACCTTTAGCAGCCCAGCCTAAGTAGAGTAAAGGAATAAACACACTCCACAGCAGGGCCACTGTCATCTATATAAGGCCTACCGGCCGCTGCTGCTGTTGCTTACGGCCATAACACCCTGAACACGCCCGATCTCGTCCGATCTCGGAAGCTAAGCAGGGTCGGGCCTGGTTAGTACTTGGATGGGAGACCGCCTGGGAATACCAGGTGCTGTAAGCTTTTTTCATTTGGCAGACTGACTGAATGAGCAATCGTCATGTTTATGAATGCAGCACTAACTAACAAAATGTCACTGCTGAAAAATGTCACTTCTAACCTTTAGCAGCCCAGCCTAAGTAGAGTAAAGGAATAAACACACTCCACAGCAGGGCCACTGTCATCTATATAAGGCCTACCGGCCGCTGCTGCTGTTGCTTACGGCCATAACACCCTGAACACGCCCGATCTCGGAAGCTAAGCAGGGTCGGGCCTGGTTAGTACTTGGATGGGAGACCGCCTGGGAATACCAGGTGCTGTAAGCTTTTTTCATTTGGCAGACTGACTGAATGAGCAATCGTCATGTTTATGAATGCAGCACTAACTAACAAAATGTCACTGCTGAAAAATGTCACTTCTAACCTTTAGCAGCCCAGCCTAAGTAGAGTAAAGGAATAAACACACTCCACAGCAGGGCCACTGTCATCTATATAAGGCCTACCGGCCGCTGCTGCTGTTGCTTACGGCCATACCACCCTGAACACGCCCGATCTCGTCCGATCTCGGAAGCTAAGCAGGGTCGGGCCTGGTTAGTACTTGGATGGGAGACCGCCTGGGAATACCAGGTGCTGTAAGCTTTTTTCATTTGGCAGACTGACTGAATGAGCAATCGTCATGTTTATGAATGCAGCACTAACTAACAAAATGTCACTGCTGAAAAATGTCACTTCTAACCTTTAGCAGCCCAGCCTAAGTAGAGTAAAGGAATAAACACACTCCACAGCAGGGCCACTGTCATCTATATAAGGCCTACCGGCCGCTGCTGCGGTTGCTTACGGCCATACCACCCTGAACACGCCCGATCTCGTCCGATCTCGGAAGCTAAGCAGGGTCGGGCCTGGTTAGTACTTGGATGGGAGACCGCCTGGGAATACCAGGTGCTGTAAGCTTTTTTCATTTGGCAGACTGACTGAATGAGCAATCGTCATGTTTATGAATGCAGCACTAACTAACAAAATGTCACTGCTGAAAAATGTCACTTCTAACCTTTAGCAGCCCAGCCTAAGTAGAGTAAAGGAATAAACACACTCCACAGCAGGGCCACTGTCATCTATATAAGGCCTACCGGCCGCTGCTGCTGTTGCTTACGGCCATACCACCCTGAACACGCCCGATCTCGGAAGCTAAGCAGGGTCGGGCCTGGTTAGTACTTGGATGGGAGACCGCCTGGGAATACCAGGTGCTGTAAGCTTTTTTCATTTGGCAGACTGACTGAATGAGCAATCGTCATGTTTATGAATGCAGCACTAACTAACAAAATGTCACTGCTGAAAAATGTCACTTCTAACCTTTAGCAGCCCAGCCTAAGTAGAGTAAAGGAATAAACACACTCCACAGCAGGGCCACTGTCATCTATATAAGGCCTACCGGCCGCTGCTGCTGTTGCTTACGGCCATACCACCCTGAACACGCCCGATCTCGTCCGATCTCGGAAGCTAAGCAGGGTCGGGCCTGGTTAGTACTTGGATGGGAGACCGCCTGGGAATACCAGGTGCTGTAAGCTTTTTTCATTTGGCAGACTGACTGAATGAGCAATCGTCATGTTTATGAATGCAGCACTAACTAACAAAATGTCACTGCTGAAAAATGTCACTTCTAACCTTTAGCAGCCCAGCCTAAGTAGAGTAAAGGAATAAACACACTCCACAGCAGGGCCACTGTCATCTATATAAGGCCTACCGGCCGCTGCTGCTGTTGCTTACGGCCATACCACCCTGAACACGCCCGATCTCGTCCGATCTCGGAAGCTAAGCAGGGTCGGGCCTGGTTAGTACTTGGATGGGAGACCGCCTGGGAATACCAGGTGCTGTAAGCTTTTTTCATTTGGCAGACTGACTGAATGAGCAATCGTCATGTTTATGAATGCAGCACTAACTAACAAAATGTCACTGCTGAAAAATGTCACTTCTAACCTTTAGCAGCCCAGCCTAAGTAGAGTAAAGGAATAAACACACTCCACAGCAGGGCCACTGTCATCTATATAAGGCCTACCGGCCGCTGCTGCTGTTGCTTACGGCCATACCACCCTGAACACGCCCGATCTCGTCCGATCTCGGAAGCTAAGCAGGGTCGGGCCTGGTTAGTACTTGGATGGGAGACCGCCTGGGAATACCAGGTGCTGTAAGCTTTTTTCATTTGGCAGACTGACTGAATGAGCAATCGTCATGTTTATGAATGCAGCACTAACTAACAAAATGTCACTGCTGAAAAATGTCACTTCTAACCTTTAGCAGCCCAGCCTAAGTAGAGTAAAGGAATAAACACACTCCACAGCAGGGCCACTGTCATCTATATAAGGCCTACCGGCCGCTGCTGCTGTTGCTTACGGCCATACCACCCTGAACACGCCCGATCTCGTCCGATCTCGGAAGCTAAGCAGGGTCGGGCCTGGTTAGTACTTGGATGGGAGACCGCCTGGGAATACCAGGTGCTGTAAGCTTTTTTCATTTGGCAGACTGACTGAATGAGCAATCGTCATGTTTATGAATGCAGCACTAACTAACAAAATGTCACTGCTGAAAAATGTCACTTCTAACCTTTAGCAGCCCAGCCTAAGTAGAGTAAAGGAATAAACACACTCCACAGCAGGGCCACTGTCATCTATATAAGGCCTACCGGCCGCTGCTGCTGTTGCTTACGGCCATAACACCCTGAACACGCCCGATCTCGTCCGATCTCGGAAGCTAAGCAGGGTCGGGCCTGGTTAGTACTTGGATGGGAGACCGCCTGGGAATACCAGGTGCTGTAAGCTTTTTTCATTTGGCAGACTGACTGAATGAGCAATCGTCATGTTTATGAATGCAGCACTAACTAACAAAATGTCACTGCTGAAAAATGTCACTTCTAACCTTTAGCAGCCCAGCCTAAGTAGAGTAAAGGAATAAACACACTCCACAGCAGGGCCACTGTCATCTATATAAGGCCTACCGGCCGCTGCTGCTGTTGCTTACGGCCATACCACCCTGAACACGCCCGATCTCGGAAGCTAAGCAGGGTCGGGCCTGGTTAGTACTTGGATGGGAGACCGCCTGGGAATACCAGGTGCTGTAAGCTTTTTTCATTTGGCAGACTGACTGAATGAGCAATCGTCATGTTTATGAATGCAGCACTAACTAACAAAATGTCACTGCTGAAAAATGTCACTTCTAACCTTTAGCAGCCCAGCCTAAGTAGAGTAAAGGAATAAACACACTCCACAGCAGGGCCACTGTCATCTATATAAGGCCTACCGGCCGCTGCTGCTGTTGCTTACGGCCATACCACCCTGAACACGCCCGATCTCGTCCGATCTCGGAAGCTAAGCAGGGTCGGGCCTGGTTAGTACTTGGATGGGAGACCGCCTGGGAATACCAGGTGCTGTAAGCTTTTTTCATTTGGCAGACTGACTGAATGAGCAATCGTCATGTTTATGAATGCAGCACTAACTAACAAAATGTCACTGCTGAAAAATGTCACTTCTAACCTTTAGCAGCCCAGCCTAAGTAGAGTAAAGGAATAAACACACTCCACAGCAGGGCCACTGTCATCTATATAAGGCCTACCGGCCGCTGCTGCTGTTGCTTACGGCCATACCACCCTGAACACGCCCGATCTCGTCCGATCTCGGAAGCTAAGCAGGGTCGGGCCTGGTTAGTACTTGGATGGGAGACCGCCTGGGAATACCAGGTGCTGTAAGCTTTTTTCATTTGGCAGACTGACTGAATGAGCAATCGTCATGTTTATGAATGCAGCACTAACTAACAAAATGTCACTGCTGAAAAATGTCACTTCTAACCTTTAGCAGCCCAGCCTAAGTAGAGTAAAGGAATAAACACACTCCACAGCAGGGCCACTGTCATCTATATAAGGCCTACCGGCCGCTGCTGCTGTTGCTTACGGCCATACCACCCTGAACACGCCCGATCTCGTCCGATCTCGGAAGCTAAGCAGGGTCGGGCCTGGTTAGTACTTGGATGGGAGACCGCCTGGGAATACCAGGTGCTGTAAGCTTTTTTCATTTGGCAGACTGACTGAATGAGCAATCGTCATGTTTATGAATGCAGCACTAACTAACAAAATGTCACTGCTGAAAAATGTCACTTCTAACCTTTAGCAGCCCAGCCTAAGTAGAGTAAAGGAATAAACACACTCCACAGCAGGGCCACTGTCATCTATATAAGGCCTACCGGCCGCTGCTGCTGTTGCTTACGGCCATAACACCCTGAACACGCCCGATCTCGTCCGATCTCGGAAGCTAAGCAGGGTCGGGCCTGGTTAGTACTTGGATGGGAGACCGCCTGGGAATACCAGGTGCTGTAAGCTTTTTTCATTTGGCAGACTGACTGAATGAGCAATCGTCATGTTTATGAATGCAGCACTAACTAACAAAATGTCACTGCTGAAAAATGTCACTTCTAACCTTTAGCAGCCCAGCCTAAGTAGAGTAAAGGAATAAACACACTCCACAGCAGGGCCACTGTCATCTATATAAGGCCTACCGGCCGCTGCTGCTGTTGCTTACGGCCATACCACCCTGAACACGCCCGATCTCGGAAGCTAAGCAGGGTCGGGCCTGGTTAGTACTTGGATGGGAGACCGCCTGGGAATACCAGGTGCTGTAACCTTTTTTCATTTGGCAGACTGACTGAATGAGCAATCGTCATGTTTATGAATGCAGCACTAACTAACAAAATGTCACTGCTGAAAAATGTCACTTCTAACCTTTAGCAGCCCAGCCTAAGTAGAGTAAAGGAATAAACACACTCCACAGCAGGGCCACTGTCATCTATATAAGGCCTACCGGCCGCTGCTGCTGTTGCTTACGGCCATACCACCCTGAACACGCCCGATCTCGTCCGATCTCGGAAGCTAAGCAGGGTCGGGCCTGGTTAGTACTTGGATGGGAGACCGCCTGGGAATACCAGGTGCTGTAAGCTTTTTTCATTTGGCAGACTGACTGAATGAGCAATCGTCATGTTTATGAATGCAGCACTAACTAACAAAATGTCACTGCTGAAAAATGTCACTTCTAACCTTTAGCAGCCCAGCCTAAGTAGAGTAAAGGAATAAACACACTCCACAGCAGGGCCACTGTCATCTATATAAGGCCTACCGGCCGCTGCTGCTGTTGCTTACGGCCATACCACCCTGAACACGCCCGATCTCGTCCGATCTCGGAAGCTAAGCAGGGTCGGGCCTGGTTAGTACTTGGATGGGAGACCGCCTGGGAATACCAGGTGCTGTAAGCTTTTTTCATTTGGCAGACTGACTGAATGAGCAATCGTCATGTTTATGAATGCAGCACTAACTAACAAAATGTCACTGCTGAAAAATGTCACTTCTAACCTTTAGCAGCCCAGCCTAAGTAGAGTAAAGGAATAAACACACTCCACAGCAGGGCCACTGTCATCTATATAAGGCCTACCGGCCGCTGCTGCTGTTGCTTACGGCCATACCACCCTGAACACGCCCGATCTCGGAAGCTAAGCAGGGTCGGGCCTGGTTAGTACTTGGATGGGAGACCGCCTGGGAATACCAGGTGCTGTAAGCTTTTTTCATTTGGCAGACTGACTGAATGAGCAATCGTCATGTTTATGAATGCAGCACTAACTAACAAAATGTCACTGCTGAAAAATGTCACTTCTAACCTTTAGCAGCCCAGCCTAAGTAGAGTAAAGGAATAAACACACTCCACAGCAGGGCCACTGTCATCTATATAAGGCCTACCGGCCGCTGCTGCTGTTGCTTACGGCCATACCACCCTGAACACGCCCGATCTCGGAAGCTAAGCAGGGTCGGGCCTGGTTAGTACTTGGATGGGAGACCGCCTGGGAATACCAGGTGCTGTAAGCTTTTTTCATTTGGCAGACTGACTGAATGAGCAATCGTCATGTTTATGAATGCAGCACTAACTAACAAAATGTCACTGCTGAAAAATGTCACTTCTAACCTTTAGCAGGCCAGCCTAAGTAGAGTAAAGGAATAAACACACTCCACAGCAGGGCCACTGTCATCTATATAAGGCCTACCGGCCGCTGCTGCTGTTGCTTACGGCCATACCACCCTGAACACGCCCGATCTCGTCCGATCTCGGAAGCTAAGCAGGGTCGGGCCTGGTTAGTACTTGGATGGGAGACCGCCTGGGAATACCAGGTGCTGTAAGCTTTTTTCATTTGGCAGACTGACTGAATGAGCAATCGTCATGTTTATGAATGCAGCACTAACTAACAAAATGTCACTGCTGAAAAATGTCACTTCTAACCTTTAGCAGCCCAGCCTAAGTAGAGTAAAGGAATAAACACACTCCACAGCAGGGCCACTGTCATCTATATAAGGCCTACCGGCCGCTGCTGCTGTTGCTTACGGCCATACCACCCTGAACACGCCCGATCTCGTCCGATCTCGGAAGCTAAGCAGGGTCGGGCCTGGTTAGTACTTGGATGGGAGACCGCCTGGGAATACCAGGTGCTGTAAGCTTTTTTCATTTGGCAGACTGACTGAATGAGCAATCGTCATGTTTATGAATGCAGCACTAACTAACAAAATATCACTGCTGAAAAATGTCACTTCTAACCTTTAGCAGCCCAGCCTAAGTAGAGTAAAGGAATAAACACACTCCACAGCAGGGCCACTGTCATGTATATAAGGCCTACCGGCCGCTGCTGCTGTTGCTTACGGCCATACCACCCTGAACACGCCCGATCTCGGAAGCTAAGCAGGGTCGGGCCTGGTTAGTACAGGGATGGGAGACCGCCTGGGAATACCAGGTGCTGTAAGCTTTTTTCATTTGGCAGACTGACTGAATGAGCAATCGTCATGTTTATGAATGCAGCACTAACTAACAAAATGTCACTGCTGAAAAATGTCACTTCTAACCTTTAGCAGCCCAGCCTAAGTAGAGTAAAGGAATAAACACACTCCACAGCAGGGCCACTGTCATCTATATAAGGCCTACCGGCCGCTGCTGCTGTTGCTTACGGCCATACCACCCTGAACACGCCCGATCTCGTCCGATCTCGGAAGCTAAGCAGGGTCGGGCCTGGTTAGTACTTGGATGGGAGACCGCCTGGGAATACCAGGTGCTGTAAGCTTTTTTCATTTGGCAGACTGACTGAATGAGCAATCGTCATGTTTATGAATGCAGCACTAACTAACAAAATGTCACTGCTGAAAAATGTCACTTCTAACCTTTAGCAGCCCAGCCTAAGTAGAGTAAAGGAATAAACACACTCCACAGCAGGGCCACTGTCATCTATATAAGGCCTACCGGCAGCTGCTGCTGTTGCTTAAGGCCATACCACCCTGAACACGCCCGATCTTGTCCGATCTCGGAAGCTAAGCAGGGTCGGGCCTGGTTAGTACTTGGATGGGAGACCGCCTGGGAATACCAGGTGCTGTAAGCTTTTTTCATTTGGCAGACTGACTGAATGAGCAATCGTCATGTTTATGAATGCAGCACTAACTAACAAAATGTCACTGCTGAAAAATGACACTTCTAACCTTTAGCAGCCCAGCCTAAGTAGAGTAAAGGAATAAACA
>NW_028155559.1:635000-645000 GCF_963454915.1 Gymnoscopelus microlampas
ACCGGCCGCTGCTGCTGTTGCTTACGGCCATACCACCCTGAACACGCCCGATCTCGGAAGCTAAGCAGGGTCGGGCCTGGTTAGTACTTGGATGGGAGACCGCCTGGGAATACCAGGTGCTGTAAGCTTTTTTCATTTGGCAGACTGACTGAATGAGCAATCGTCATGTTTATGAATGCAGCACTAACTAACAAAATGTCACTGCTGAAAAATGTCACTTCTAACCTTTAGCAGCCCAGCCTAAGTAGAGTAAAGGAATAAACACACTCCACAGCAGGGCCACTGTCATCTATATAAGGCCTACCGGCCGCTGCTGCTGTTGCTTACGGCCATACCACCCTGAACACGCCCGATCTCGTCCGATCTCGGAAGCTAAGCAGGGTCGGGCCTGGTTAGTACTTGGATGGGAGACCGCCTGGGAATACCAGGTGCTGTAAGCTTTTTTCATTTGGCAGACTGACTGAATGAGCAATCGTCATGTTTATGAATGCAGCACTAACTAACAAAATGTCACTGCTGAAAAATGTCACTTCTAACCTTTAGCAGCCCAGCCTAAGTAGAGTAAAGGAATAAACACACTCCACAGCAGGGCCACTGTCATCTATATAAGGCCTACCGGCCGCTGCTGCTGTTGCTTACGGCCATACCACCCTGAACACGCCCGATCTCGGAAGCTAAGCAGGGTCGGGCCTGGTTAGTACTTGGATGGGAGACCGCCTGGGAATACCAGGTGCTGTAAGCTTTTTTCATTTGGCAGACTGACTGAATGAGCAATCGTCATGTTTATGAATGCAGCACTAACTAACAAAATGTCACTGCTGAAAAATGTCACTTCTAACCTTTAGCAGCCCAGCCTAAGTAGAGTAAAGGAATAAACACACTCCACAGCAGGGCCACTGTCATCTATATAAGGCCTACCGGCCGCTGCTGCTGTTGCTTACGGCCATACCACCCTGAACACGCCCGATCTCGTCCGATCTCGGAAGCTAAGCAGGGTCGGGCCTGGTTAGTACTTGGATGGGAGACCGCCTGGGAATACCAGGTGCTGTAAGCTTTTTTCATTTGGCAGACTGACTGAATGAGCAATCGTCATGTTTATGAATGCAGCACTAACTAACAAAATGTCACTGCTGAAAAATGTCACTTCTAACCTTTAGCAGCCCAGCCTAAGTAGAGTAAAGGAATAAACACACTCCACAGCAGGGCCACTGTCATCTATATAAGGCCTACCGGCCGCTGCTGCTGTTGCTTACGGCCATACCACCCTGAACACGCCCGATCTCGGAAGCTAAGCAGGGTCGGGCCTGGTTAGTACTTGGATGGGAGACCGCCTGGGAATACCAGGTGCTGTAAGCTTTTTTCATTTGGCAGACTGACTGAATGAGCAATCGTCATGTTTATGAATGCAGCACTAACTAACAAAATGTCACTGCTGAAAAATGTCACTTCTAACCTTTAGCAGCCCAGCCTAAGTAGAGTAAAGGAATAAACACACTCCACAGCAGGGCCACTGTCATCTATATAAGGCCTACCGGCAGCTGCTGCTGTTGCTTACGGCCATACCACCCTGAACACGCCCGATCTCGTCCGATCTCGGAAGCTAAGCAGGGTCGGGCCTGGTTAGTACTTGGATGGGAGACCGCCTGGGAATACCAGGTGCTGTAAGCTTTTTTCATTTGGCAGACTGACTGAATGAGCAATCGTCATGTTTATGAATGCAGCACTAACTAACAAAATGTCACTGCTGAAAAATGTCACTTCTAACCTTTAGCAGCCCAGCCTAAGTAGAGTAAAGGAATAAACACACTCCACAGCAGGGCCACTGTCATCTATATAAGGCCTACCGGCCGCTGCTGCTGTTGCTTACGGCCATACCACCCTGAACACGCCCGATCTCGTCCGATCTCGGAAGCTAAGCAGGGTCGGGCCTGGTTAGTACTTGGATGGGAGACCGCCTGGGAATACCAGGTGCTGTAAGCTTTTTTCATTTGGCAGACTGACTGAATGAGCAATCGTCATGTTTATGAATGCAGCACTAACTAACAAAATGTCACTGCTGAAAAATGTCACTTCTAACCTTTAGCAGCCCAGCCTAAGTAGAGTAAAGGAATAAACACACTCCACAGCAGGGCCACTGTCATCTATATAAGGCCTACCGGCCGCTGCTGCTGTTGCTTACGGCCATACCACCCTGAACACGCCCGATCTCGGAAGCTAAGCAGGGTCGGGCCTGGTTAGTACTTGGATGGGAGACCGCCTGGGAATACCAGGTGCTGTAAGCTTTTTTCATTTGGCAGACTGACTGAATGAGCAATCGTCATGTTTATGAATGCAGCACTAACTAACAAAATGTCACTGCTGAAAAATGTCACTTCTAACCTTTAGCAGCCCAGCCTAAGTAGAGTAAAGGAATAAACACACTCCACAGCAGGGCCACTGTCATCTATATAACGCCTACCGGCCGCTGCTGCTGTTGCTTACGGCCATACCACCCTGAACACGCCCGATCTCGTCCGATCTCGGAAGCTAAGCAGGGTCGGGCCTGGTTAGTACTTGGATGGGAGACCGCCTGGGAATACCAGGTGCTGTAAGCTTTTTTCATTTGGCAGACTGACTGAATGAGCAATCGTCATGTTTATGAATGCAGCACTAACTAACAAAATGTCACTGCTGAAAAATGTCACTTCTAACCTTTAGCAGCCCAGCCTAAGTAGAGTAAAGGAATAAACACACTCCACAGCAGGGCCACTGTCATCTATATAAGGCCTACCGGCCGCTGCTGCTGTTGCTTACGGCCATACCACCCTGAACACGCCCGATCTCGTCCGATCTCGGAAGCTAAGCAGGGTCGGGCCTGGTTAGTACTTGGATGGGAGACCGCCTGGGAATACCAGGTGCTGTAAGCTTTTTTCATTTGGCAGACTGACTGAATGAGCAATCGTCATGTTTATGAATGCAGCACTAACTAACAAAATGTCACTGCTGAAAAATGTCACTTCTAACCTTTAGCAGCCCAGCCTAAGTAGAGTAAAGGAATAAACACACTCCACAGCAGGGCCACTGTCATCTATATAAGGCCTACCGGCCGCTGCTGCTGTTGCTTACGGCCATACCACCCTGAACACGCCCGATCTCGGAAGCTAAGCAGGGTCGGGCCTGGTTAGTACTTGGATGGGAGACCGCCTGGGAATACCAGGTGCTGTAAGCTTTTTTCATTTGGCAGACTGACTGAATGAGCAATCGTCATGTTTATGAATGCAGCACTAACTAACAAAATGTCACTGCTGAAAAATGTCACTTCTAACCTTTAGCAGCCCAGCCTAAGTAGAGTAAAGGAATAAACACACTCCACAGCAGGGCCACTGTCATCTATATAAGGCCTACCGGCCGCTGCTGCTGTTGCTTACGGCCATACCACCCTGAACACGCCCGATCTCGTCCGATCTGGGAAGCTAAGCAGGGTCGGGCCTGGTTAGTACTTGGATGGGAGACCGCCTGGGAATACCAGGTGCTGTAAGCTTTTTTCATTTGGCAGACTGACTGAATGAGCAATCGTCATGTTTATGAATGCAGCACTAACTAACAAAATGTCACTGCTGAAAAATGACACTTCTAACCTTTAGCAGCCCAGCCTAAGTAGAGTAAAGGAATAAACACACTCCACAGCAGGGCCACTGTCATCTATATAAGGCCTACCGGCCGCTGCTGCTGTTGCTTACGGCCATACCACCCTGAACACGCCCGATCTCGTCCGATCTCGGAAGCTAAGCAGGGTCGGGCCTGGTTAGTACTTGGATGGGAGACCGCCTGGGAATACCAGGTGCTGTAAGCTTTTTTCATTTGGCAGACTGACTGAATGAGCAATCGTCATGTTTATGAATGCAGCACTAACTAACAAAATGTCACTGCTGAAAAATGTCACTTCTAACCTTTAGCAGCCCAGCCTAAGTAGAGTAAAGGAATAAACACACTCCACAGCAGGGCCACTGTCATCTATATAAGGCCTACCGGCCGCTGCTGCTGTTGCTTACGGCCATACCACCCTGAACACGCCCGATCTCGGAAGCTAAGCAGGGTCGGGCCTGGTTAGTACTTGGATGGGAGACCGCCTGGGAATACCAGGTGCTGTAAGCTTTTTTCATTTGGCAGACTGACTGAATGAGCAATCGTCATGTTTATGAATGCAGCACTAACTAACAAAATGTCACTGCTGAAAAATGTCACTTCTAACCTTTAGCAGCCCAGCCTAAGTAGAGTAAAGGAATAAACACACTCCACAGCAGGGCCACTGTCATCTATATAAGGCCTACCGGCCGCTGCTGCTGTTGCTTACGGCCATACCACCCTGAACACGCCCGATCTCGTCCGATCTCGGAAGCTAAGCAGGGTCGGGCCTGGTTAGTACTTGGATGGGAGACCGCCTGGGAATACCAGGTGCTGTAAGCTTTTTTCATTTGGCAGACTGACTGAATGAGCAATCGTCATGTTTATGAATGCAGCACTAACTAACAAAATGTCACTGCTGAAAAATGTCACTTCTAACCTTTAGCAGCCCAGCCTAAGTAGAGTAAAGGAATAAACACACTCCACAGCAGGGCCACTGTCATCTATATAAGGCCTACCGGCCGCTGCTGCTGTTGCTTACGGCCATACCACCCTGAACACGCCCGATCTCGGAAGCTAAGCAGGGTCGGGCCTGGTTAGTACTTGGATGGGAGACCGCCTGGGAATACCAGGTGCTGTAAGCTTTTTTCATTTGGCAGACTGACTGAATGAGCAATCGTCATGTTTATGAATGCAGCACTAACTAACAAAATGTCACTGCTGAAAAATGTCACTTCTAACCTTTAGCAGCCCAGCCTAAGTAGAGTAAAGGAATAAACACACTCCACAGCAGGGCCACTGTCATCTATATAAGGCCTACCGGCCGCTGCTGCTGTTGCTTACGGCCATACCACCCTGAACACGCCCGATCTCGTCCGATCTCGGAAGCTAAGCAGGGTCGGGCCTGGTTAGTACTTGGATGGGAGACCGCCTGGGAATACCAGGTGCTGTAAGCTTTTTTCATTTGGCAGACTGACTGAATGAGCAATCGTCATGTTTATGAATGCAGCACTAACTAACAAAATGTCACTGCTGAAAAATGTCACTTCTAACCTTTAGCAGCCCAGCCTAAGTAGAGTAAAGGAATAAACACACTCCACAGCAGGGCCACTGTCATCTATATAAGGCCTACCGGCCGCTGCTGCTGTTGCTTACGGCCATACCACCCTGAACACGCCCGATCTCGGAAGCTAAGCAGGGTCGGGCCTGGTTAGTACTTGGATGGGAGACCGCCTGGGAATACCAGGTGCTGTAAGCTTTTTTCATTTGGCAGACTGACTGAATGAGCAATCGTCATGTTTATGAATGCAGCACTAACTAACAAAATGTCACTGCTGAAAAATGTCACTTCTAACCTTTAGCAGCCCAGCCTAAGTAGAGTAAAGGAATAAACACACTCCACAGCAGGGCCACTGTCATCTATATAAGGCCTACCGGCCGCTGCTGCTGTTGCTTACGGCCATACCACCCTGAACACGCCCGATCTCGTCCGATCTCGGAAGCTAAGCAGGGTCGGGCCTGGTTAGTACTTGGATGGGAGACCGCCTGGGAATACCAGGTGCTGTAAGCTTTTTTCATTTGGCAGACTGACTGAATGAGCAATCGTCATGTTTATGAATGCAGCACTAACTAACAAAATGTCACTGCTGAAAAATGTCACTTCTAACCTTTAGCAGCCCAGCCTAAGTAGAGTAAAGGAATAAACACACTCCACAGCAGGGCCACTGTCATCTATATAAGGCCTACCGGCCGCTGCTGCTGTTGCTTACGGCCATACCACCCTGAACACGCCCGATCTCGTCCGATCTCGGAAGCTAAGCAGGGTCGGGCCTGGTTAGTACTTGGATGGGAGACCGCCTGGGAATACCAGGTGCTGTAAGCTTTTTTCATTTGGCAGACTGACTGAATGAGCAATCGTCATGTTTATGAATGCAGCACTAACTAACAAAATGTCACTGCTGAAAAATGTCACTTCTAACCTTTAGCAGCCCAGCCTAAGTAGAGTAAAGGAATAAACACACTCCACAGCAGGGCCACTGTCATCTATATAAGGCCTACCGGCCGCTGCTGCTGTTGCTTACGGCCATACCACCCTGAACACGCCCGATCTCGTCCGATCTCGGAAGCTAAGCAGGGTCGGGCCTGGTTAGTACTTGGATGGGAGACCGCCTGGGAATACCAGGTGCTGTAAGCTTTTTTCATTTGGCAGACTGACTGAATGAGCAATCGTCATGTTTATGAATGCAGCACTAACTAACAAAATGTCACTGCTGAAAAATGTCACTTCTAACCTTTAGCAGCCCAGCCTAAGTAGAGTAAAGGAATAAACACACTCCACAGCAGGGCCACTGTCATCTATATAAGGCCTACCGGCCGCTGCTGCTGTTGCTTACGGCCATACCACCCTGAACACGCCCGATCTCGGAAGCTAAGCAGGGTCGGGCCTGGTTAGTACTTGGATGGGAGACCGCCTGGGAATACCAGGTGCTGTAAGCTTTTTTCATTTGGCAGACTGACTGAATGAGCAATCGTCATGTTTATGAATGCAGCACTAACTAACAAAATGTCACTGCTGAAAAATGTCACTTCTAACCTTTAGCAGCCCAGCCTAAGTAGAGTAAAGGAATAAACACACTCCACAGCAGGGCCACTGTCATCTATATAAGGCCTACCGGCCGCTGCTGCTGTTGCTTACGGCCATACCACCCTGAACACGCCCGATCTCGGAAGCTAAGCAGGGTCGGGCCTGGTTAGTACTTGGATGGGAGACCGCCTGGGAATACCAGGTGCTGTAAGCTTTTTTCATTTGGCAGACTGACTGAATGAGCAATCGTCATGTTTATGAATGCAGCACTAACTAACAAAATGTCACTGCTGAAAAATGTCACTTCTAACCTTTAGCAGCCCAGCCTAAGTAGAGTAAAGGAATAAACACACTCCACAGCAGGGCCACTGTCATCTATATAAGGCCTACCGGCCGCTGCTGCTGTTGCTTACGGCCATACCACCCTGAACACGCCCGATCTCGTCCGATCTGGGAAGCTAAGCAGGGTCGGGCCTGGTTAGTACTTGGATGGGAGACCGCCTGGGAATACCAGGTGCTGTAAGCTTTTTTCATTTGGCAGACTGACTGAATGAGCAATCGTCATGTTTATGAATGCAGCACTAACTAACAAAATGTCACTGCTGAAAAATGTCACTTCTAACCTTTAGCAGCCCAGCCTAAGTAGAGTAAAGGAATAAACACACTCCACAGCAGGGCCACTGTCATCTATATAAGGCCTACCGGCCGCTGCTGCTGTTGCTTACGGCCATACCACCCTGAACACGCCCGATCTCGTCCGATCTCGGAAGCTAAGCAGGGTCGGGCCTGGTTAGTACTTGGATGGGAGACCGCCTGGGAATACCAGGTGCTGTAAGCTTTTTTCATTTGGCAGACTGACTGAATGAGCAATCGTCATGTTTATGAATGCAGCACTAACTAACAAAATGTCACTGCTGAAAAAATGTCACTTCTAACCTTTAGCAGCCCAGCCTAAGTAGAGTAAAGGAATAAACACACTCCACAGCAGGGCCACTGTCATCTATATAAGGCCTACCGGCCGCTGCTGCTGTTGCTTACGGCCATACCACCCTGAACACGCCCGATCTCGTCCGATCTCGGAAGCTAAGCAGGGTCGGGCCTGGTTAGTACTTGGATGGGAGACCGCCTGGGAATACCAGGTGCTGTAAGCTTTTTTCATTTGGCAGACTGACTGAATGAGCAATCGTCATGTTTATGAATGCAGCACTAACTAACAAAATGTCACTGCTGAAAAATGTCACTTCTAACCTTTAGCAGCCCAGCCTAAGTAGAGTAAAGGAATAAACACACTCCACAGCAGGGCCACTGTCATCTATATAAGGCCTACCGGCCGCTGCCGCTGTTGCTTACGGCCATACCACCCTGAACACGCCCGATCTCGTCCGATCTCGGAAGCTAAGCAGGGTCGGGCCTGGTTAGTACTTGGATGGGAGACCGCCTGGGAATACCAGGTGCTGTAAGCTTTTTTCATTTGGCAGACTGACTGAATGAGCAATCGTCATGTTTATGAATGCAGCACTAACTAACAAAATGTCACTGCTGAAAAATGTCACTTCTAACCTTTAGCAGCCCAGCCTAAGTAGAGTAAAGGAATAAACACACTCCACAGCAGGGCCACTGTCATCTATACAAGGCCTACCGGCCGCTGCTGCTGTTGCTTACGGCCATACCACCCTGAAAACGCCCGATCTCGGAAGCTAAGCAGGGTCGGGCCTGGTTAGTACTTGGATGGGAGACCGCCTGGGAATACCAGGTGCTGTAAGCTTTTTTCATTTGGCAGACTGACTGAATGAGCAATCGTCATGTTTATGAATGCAGCACTAACTGACAAAATGTCACTGCTGAAAAATGTCACTTCTAACCTTTAGCAGCCCAGCCTAAGTAGAGTAAAGGAATAAACACACTCCACAGCAGGGCCACTGTCATCTATATAAGGCCTACCGGCCGCTGCTGCTGTTGCTTACGGCCATACCACCCTGAACCCGCCCGATCTCGTCCGATCTCGGAAGCTAAGCAGGGTCGGGCCTGGTTAGTACTTGGATGGGAGACCGCCTGGGAATACCAGGTGCTGTAAGCTTTTTTCATTTGGCAGACTGACTGAATGAGCAATCGTCATGTTTATGAATGCAGCACTAACTAACAAAATGTCACTGCTGAAAAATGTCACTTCTAACCTTTAGCAGCCCAGCCTAAGTAGAGTAAAGGAATAAACACACTCCAACGCAGGGCCACTGTCATCTATATAAGGCCTACCGGCCGCTGCTGCTGTTGCTTACGGCCATACCACCCTGAACACGCCCGATCTCGTCCGATCTCGGAAGCTAAGCAGGGTCGGGCCTGGTTAGTACTTGGATGGGAGACCGCCTGGGAATACCAGGTGCTGTAAGCTTTTTTCATTTGGCAGACTGACTGAATGAGCAATCGTCATGTTTATGAATGCAGCACTAACTAACAAAATGTCACTGCTGAAAAAATGTCACTTCTAACCTTTAGCAGCCCAGCCTAAGTAGAGTAAAGGAATAAACACACTCCACAGCAGGGCCACTGTCATCTATATAAGGCCTACCGGCCGCTGCTGCTGTTGCTTACGGCCATACCACCCTGAACACGCCCGATCTCGTCCGATCTCGGAAGCTAAGCAGGGTCGGGCCTGGTTAGTACTTGGATGGGAGACCGCCTGGGAATACCAGGTGCTGTAAGCTTTTTTCATTTGGCAGACTGACTGAATGAGCAATCGTCATGTTTATGAATGCAGCACTAACTGACAAAATGTCACTGCTGAAAAATGTCACTTCTAACCTTTAGCAGCCCAGCCTAAGTAGAGTAAAGGAATAAACACACTCCACAGCAGGGCCACTGTCATCTATATAAGGCCTACCGGCCGCTGCTGCTGTTGCTTACGGCCATACCACCCTGAACCCGCCCGATCTCGTCCGATCTCGGAAGCTAAGCAGGGTCGGGCCTGGTTAGTACTTGGATGGGAGACCGCCTGGGAATACCAGGTGCTGTAAGCTTTTTTCATTTGGCAGACTGACTGAATGAGCAATCGTCATGTTTATGAATGCAGCACTAACTAACAAAATGTCACTGCTGAAAAATGTCACTTCTAACCTTTAGCAGCCCAGCCTAAGTAGAGTAAAGGAATAAACACACTCCACAGCAGGGCCACTGTCATCTATATAAGGCCTACCGGCCGCTGCTGCTGTTGCTTACGGCCATACCACCCTGAACACGCCCGATCTCGTCCGATCTCGGAAGCTAAGCAGGGTCGGGCCTGGTTAGTACTTGGATGGGAGACCGCCTGGGAATACC
>NW_028155559.1:650000-660000 GCF_963454915.1 Gymnoscopelus microlampas
CCGTCCTCTATGAGGAGAGATGAAAGGCAACTGAGGTATGTGGGAGTTAACCTCTCGAGGTATATAAAGAGAGGAGGTGGCTTAGGCGAAAAAGGGGCGTAACGGGGCGTGATTTGGTCAGGGACTCTCTGTTTGTGGGAAAAAGGGGGCGGTCTTGCTAAAAAAGGGTCTGGAACGCGTCGTCATTGCTTCGTTGCCACCGATTGGTTGCTGCAACTTGGCTTCATGCAGGGCGACGCCCCCTCTTTGCTCCAAACACCGATTGGTTGCTGGCTTCATGCAGGGAGACGCCCCCTCTCACGCCCCCTCTCAGGTCTGAACATGCCCCCTCTCACATCTGAACATGTTTGCACCGCCGCCATTGTTCCAACACCAGTGTCCGCGCAGCCTAAAGCCCCGCCCTCCCCTCTACACACTGAGATCTTCATGCCGTATCACTCTGCAGAGGCATCAGAATTTTGTATTAAATTATAGAATGCACCAAAACATTAATAAGTGTCGACTTGAATCTATTTAAGCCACAATAAAGCCCCGCTTTTATTTTTTATATTTTTTTGGGGTTTATCGTATCACTCTGCAGAGAGGCATCAGAATTTTGTATTAAATTATAGAATGCACCAAAACATTAATAAGTGTCGACTTGAATCTATTTAAGCCACAATAAAGCCCCGCTTTTATTTTTGATATTTTTTTGGGGTTTATTTCGCATAGTTTTAGATGATTTTCCGTGCACATTTCTTCATTTAAGCATCGCGAGCTGCGAACGGCCTTTTTGCATGTAGTTGAAGCGCAAGGGGGGGAGAGAGTCGCAGATAGACAGCTGGAGAGTTGAATAACCTCCTCTTCAAATAACCAGATTTATTTACCAAAGTAGCCTATGTAGGCGACCTACATGTTTATGTTTTAGCTTAGACACGGGTAGCCTACAATAGTTGGTAGATGATTGGTTTCTTTGGTTACATGGCGGCTTTCCGACATGTCGCCTTTCCGACGTTAACGAACCCTATACCTAACCCTCACCCTAACCCTAACCGCACGCGGAAGCCACTAGTCGGAGTGGCGAGATGTCGGCGTGGAAGACTGTTACCGGTTTCTTTTAGGAGCGCTTTGTGATGCACCGTGCAGTTAAATCCGCGGTGTCAATAAATTCCACTGCCCGCTCTTTGATGAGTCCTCCATCCTCCATGAATCGAATACAAACTGCAACTAGTTCCCGTTTGGAAAGCGGGAAATCTTTATACGCGAGTAGGCCTATTGCAAAATATTGTCCAATGTCCACTGAGTTCAGCCTTTATTTTACCAAGCAGGACTGATGCTGCAGCCTGAAGCAGCTTGTCCTGAAAGTGGTTTAGGCAGTCGATCGCGGTGGCTACCGTTCGTTTAGGCGTCCTCGCGTCGATGAGTTTGCTCTGGACAAACTTTTTTTTTTACGCTGGTGCCATTGCTGCCTCTCTGCTGTCTCAACAATCAAAAATGAAGAGAACGAGGCCAGGACATGTGTGTGCTGTTTATATTGTGCGCTTATGTCATGACGTAGAAAACCGGTTCTGTGAATGAGGGACACAGACAGACACATTTCACACTCGAGTGTGAAATGGGATTCTGAGAATACACATTGGCTCAATTGCTCAAAAGACCCAACATCCTCCAGACACGCAGGACGTAGAGAGAATGGATGTGTATTACGTTATTTGTCAGCCTTAAGTATAGGGGCGATATTCATAGTAATTACACAAAAAGCTGTCTGGCGGAAGGAAGGCACAGTGGCCCTCATTTATCAACGCGGTGCAGCCCGAATAATGAACGTACGGCAATATCACCGCACCTTTCGGCATTTATCAATATATCCTGACGTGGCCTTCATCCTACTTTACGCTGAGATCTCACGTCTGGTCGAGACCAGTTGTTGACGTTGCCTGCGCCCGTTTATTCCATTCTAGACCTGCGGAGCAGACGGTCTGACAGGCATCTGGACACATATATCCACTCCAAAATGTATATCTACACTAATAAATAATCCCTGTGAAAATATAACATTTTATAAAGTAATTTAAACAAACTGCTTTAACAGTCACTCGGTTAAGCTTGCAGATCTGCATGGCTGCGTTGGCTATTTGAAAATAGCAGATCTACAAGCTCACAACAGGTCCCATTGCGACGCGTTGTGAGCTTGTGGATCTGCTATTTTCAGCGCAGCAGCGATTCTGCGAGATAATTTTCGGGAACCCCGACATTCTTTTCATGGACAGTGAGGTCTACAAACTTACAGTAGCTTGTCCTATGTTATGGAGTTATGTCATAGAGAGTTATGTAGGCTACACAACCTGGCTGGGTTAAGGATATAAACCCGACGATCCAATATTAACGTGGCGGCACGGAATCACTGCATTCCGCCCGAGTCTCAAAATGCACAATTTGTGAGCGCCATCATGTTCACACATTACAACAACAATAAGGCTCAAACCCATTCAGGGACATTAATCACTTATACAAAATGTTTTGCATCAATGAAGTCAATAACATGCTATTCAATCTGTCGCATCATACACATGGACATAGTAAATGCATCTGTATGTTTACACATTGAAATGTGAAAACATAGTGGAGCACAATAGCATAAGTGTAATGTCACCTTAAACATGTAGGCTAGCTTTGTTGTTTTATAGCAATAGTATATAAATGAATTTCCTGTCATCAAACCTATGTATTCCTTTTTACGTTACTGTATGTGTTGTTTAGCATAGGACAACCACGACATTCAGGTCAGCTGTTTGTAACATCGCATCCGGGGTACTACAGCCAACGTCATTGTCAAGACAACATAGAGAGTGTGTGAATGGCCCCTGCTGGACGGGCTGCTTTCCCAGTTAGCAGTACTTCATAACGTCACTATATCACACAGGTTTATAGACCTTTAGTTATGAATTGCATTGCAAACTGACGTGATTCAAATATAAATTAAATGGCATGGTGGAAAGAAGTGATCGAATGTTTTACTTAAGTAAAAGTATCAATACTGCAATGTACAAGTACTGCATGATGAGAAAGGATTCGGAGATAATAATGTGCTTCAGTAAAACTATTAGTATTTAAATGGGCTTACAGTACCCAAAGTACAAAAATGTTTGCAAATAGCAGATGTGGAGCTGACAACGCAACTTAAACTACGACAAACTAAGCGTTATTCTCTGCCAGCCCTTGAAATACCCGTACACACAATTAGCTTTGGTGCCATGAGGTCAGCTTGTACATGGGCAGTTTAAAACATATTTTTTATAGGCTAGGCTACATGTTACCACTTGAAAATGGGACATTGTGCATAATGACTACTTTTACATTTGATACTTTACGTACATTATGAAGCCAATACTTTTGTACTTGTGAAACTCTAGTAGGCTACATGTGGAATTCCGGACCATTTGTAACAGAATATTTTAATATTGTTAGCCTTCAGTGCTATCATGCACAGTTCTAAACTAATTCGTCTCATCGTCCGACAACAGCACAGTCAAATGCAAAAATCACACATTGCAAAAAGCACACATTTCTTTGATGATGATGTTGCTTTGGTAATTGTTGTCGGCCAACCGAGCGCGTCCTCCTCTCGGAATGGGTCGCTCCGCTCTGCTCAGCTCTTTGATGAACAGCTGGCTCTCCCGCACGTCCTCCACGTTGCTTGTCCGACTCGGAACCGAAGTCCCTCTCGTCTCGTGGGGGTTGGTTTGGCAGAGATGATTACGTTTCGCCTCTCCCACGACGCTCGTCGACAAGAGACCCACGACGTCGAGCTAGCCTAGCACTCCTCACGTGAACAACACCAATCTCCGTACTTTCCTCGTCGCACGGGCTGACTGTTAAATAACTGTACCGATATCTGAGCTCAACCTAACTCAAGCTATTCCCTTCGGTCCAGGGACGAATACACGTAGTAGATTTGGCGTAAAACACTCAAACTACAACACAACAACTACACATAAAAACACGCAAAACCGATACTGACTTTTGGTAATTTATTAACACACACACACACACACACACACACACACACACACACACACACACACACACACACACACACACACACACACACACACATTCACACATAAACACACATGGTTACTAAACTACTAATACTTGGTACAGTATCTGATAGCCTCAGCCAGCCCAAGAGAAATTACACACATTAGCTCTCCTTAAAGTGGGTGCTAAAGATAAGCTTTGTAAGTTGCTGTTGCAGTAGAAGTAGGTTATTTAACTGTAAACAGAAAACACACAAATGGAAAATACTATTAAAACTACGCAAACAACATGTATAATAAAATAACACACAAAATGACCATTTTCCATGCACAATTGTTTACCAGCTCGCATTCAACGTGCAATCGTTGTCGTATGCTGGGATGAAATGCTCTTTCAGATGTAAACAACTTTACTGCGCATGTGCAAGACCACTCGTGGAATTCCTTTGCAATAACACACAAGTTTCACATAAACACGGATGTTTGTCGCATCACAAAATTAGCCAAACACAGTACTGTCCGCTATTAATTACTTACTTATCGACGCAAGTCACGTTATTATGCTTTTTCATGGCCTTGTAAAGACGATCACTTCCGCATTTTCTTCTTCGGTGGTATAAACTATGACACGGTTGCCAGATTTTCGAGAGAGAAATAAGCAAGCAGGTCAATGAAAACAAGCCCAAAGATGTAAGTGACTATTAGGCTATATGAGATTGAGCACTATAAACCTATATGCATCGGCTTTTTGAAAATAGGCGATTTGGAAATAGCCGATCTACAAGCTCACAACAAAATAATAAAAACAAATAAAAAGCAACTAGCAATATTTGCAAGCAACTTCACAGAGAACGAGGTCGCTTATAATTACTATACATGGCAACACTAGTTACAAAGAAAACATGTGTCATGAAATAGCAGATCTACAAGCTCACAACGCGTCGCCGCCTTGTGAGCTTGTAGATCTGCTATTTTGTATTTTGATTGAATACTGTATTTACAAAAGTATTTGTAGCTATGATTCCCTGCTTTCATATGACATGAAATAACAAAAATGAAAAAAGCCTAGATGACTTATCTGTTGTCGTGGTGGGTTAGATAGATAGATAGATAGATAGATAGATAGATAGATAGATAGATAGATAGATAGATAGATACACACATGCATTTTAAAAAAAAAATCTCAATAGCACAATACCTCCCTACAGCAAACCACATCCCATCTTCACTTTTAAAGACCCACCCACACAACAGCATCTTTCCACTCAAACAGAGAGCGTCTCCTTCCCAAACCCCAATGGTTCTAATCAGCCCCCCGCCCACAGGAGTGGCCCAATTCACTCACAACTTGCTACAAAAATCGCTCATGAAAAACTATATAATCTCCTACATTCCATTTTCCACCTTCACATCTGTCTCCTTCTCTAATAATCAAAAAGTGCTATATATTTCATCTCGCACTTTACTTCCGGATGGTTCGTTTTGCACCTTTTTTTGCCACATCGGTCACGGGAAAGAAATAAGCGCTGCCGTGGTCTATGGAAACGAGCCCAAAAGTGCACCCAAATAAGCCCAAAATCGCTTATACAAACAGTCAGACCTGGCAACGCAGCCTACGCCAATCATGTGTGAGAGATCTACAAGCTATGGGGCAGTGACCATAGATATGGCAGTGACGCGTTATTATGAATCCCACGCCGCGTCCTGGATTTAGACCCGCCTTACGTGTCTGATTGGCTCCCCGGCAGGCATAGTTTTACTGAGGTTAGGGTTAGGGTTAGGGTTAGGTTTAGGCATAGTCTTACTGAGGTTAGGGTTAGGGTTAGGGTTAGGTTTAGGCATAGTTTTACTGAGGTTAGGGTTAGGGTTGAGGTTAGGTATAGGCATAGTAGCAAAAACGAGAACTGTCAATCACAGCGACTACTGACCAATCACAGCGCCCGCTCAGCGGGTTTGCCACGACGCGGTGTGGGAATCATAATAACGCGGCAGTGACGCCACCGTATCTTAGCAACAACGACAGCGCTCACTCTCATTGGTCGTGTCATGCCAGGAGCAGTCTCCAGACAATGGCATCGCAGAGAGCTTGCTGTAGCCATCACATTCAGTCGCAGCAAACGACGGACAGGGAGCTATGATAGTGGCATGTAGCTAACGCGAACGTGGTTGTCATGCCTGCAGGCTGCAGCGGCTGTGCAATCACTTTGTCAACAATGCACGTTCGTGTGGTGAATGTCAATATTGCTGCTCAGTTAGTCCATTGTAGATGGTGTATGTTTGTGTGTGTCTTCTGGAGAACTATGTAGCTCCACAGCAACTACAGTAACTAACGTAATGGCAGGACCGCCCCGTGCAACGCATGTTAGGCTGCATTATGGTCATGTAGTAATTTCAGATAATTTCGCTCCAATTACAGCAGTGCTTATCAACCCTTTCAGGCCCCCCCCCCCCCCAAATAAACGTAATTCATCTGGCCACCCCCCCATTCTGTTTGACTCCATTCCACAAGTAAATATTGTGAAAATAGCAGATCTACAAGCTCGAAACTCCTCACGTTGACAGGCTTTGTAAGCTTGTAGATCGGCTATTTTCTGCATGATTGCCTCTTTCTTAGATTATTTGACAATGTGGCCAATGTTTTTATAGTATAGTTTGTTGACTACTTTTGTTGCAGAAATGGTAATTTCCTTTACTTTCGTTTTTTAATTGTCTCCGCCAGGCCGAAAGGCATGGCGCAAGACCTGTCCGTCCGTCTGTGATAGCTAATCTCTCACATCGTTGACTTGATCGCAGCGAAACTGTGCACACACACTCCCTGGATGCCAATTCAGAACCTCTGCCCTATTTCTTTCACATGGCCCTGTTACAGTGCCACCAGGAGGCCGCTTTTTGCTAAACACCTTTTCTCACAGTACTCCTACATATTTTGCCCAAACATCACGCAAATCGGTACACAGTATCTCCACAGTCATTTTAAAAAAAGCCCTTTCAGATTTTTCATATTCCATCCTGATTGGCTAAAATGGCTTCCAAAGTCTGCAGGACTGCTCCGTTTGGACCAAAATGCCTCACATTATGAACACAGCATGCACTTTCCGTGCAACTTTGCACCCACATTCCCACTATGCCGAGGAAGAAATTCCACTTGAGATTTCTCTAATCAGCCTCATGGTGGCGCTATAACAGCCCGATGTGGAGAGTCAGTGAGAGCTGGATAAACGAGGTAAAATGTGTCAAAAGGAGTCTGTACGGCTGTCGATAAATGAACACATGACGTCGGTGGGAGAGGAGATATTGTGTCTTTTGGACAAACAGCAGCGTGGTGCTGATGTTTGTTGTGTGAACCAGCTTAATGTCAGAGTGTTTGTGTTGGAGCGTCTCAGTGCGGCTGCAGAGTTCATGTGCAACCTCTTCCAGAGAGAGACAGAGACACTAGAAACTCTGCTGGAGAAAAAAAAACACTGCTGGGCATTGACTTTCATATGGACATTGATCTACACACTGCAGGTATATCTGCTACACACACAACATCAAACTACACACTACAGGTATGATGCAGCGTTTGCATTCCAGCCTGCATGCCAGCGTAGTTCCCATATGGTTTCAAGGTGGGCTAAACCATATGGACCCCATGTCAGCAATGTCAGCGGCATCCACTTCAGTCCCAACTGCGATGCCCATGCAGGCTATAAGTAGCTTCTACCTGGCCCTTAGGTGGGCCCCAACTAGCCATGTTTATGTGGGACCAAGGCGGGTCCTAACTGGGTTTGCCCATGCAGGCTTTAACTGGGTTCTACCTGGGCCCTAGGTGTACCCTAACCAACCAGAGTGCAGTGCCCATCGCTCCAATTGTTGTGACGTCAGGGCTCTCAATACTGCACATTGGTGGAGGAGGAGGGGCCGCAGGGCGACCGCACACATCGCTGAACCAATGGTAGCCCACGGATGTTTCCTCTGGGGATTTACAATCTGCCCCTCTATGCCACATATTATCCGCACTACAGGGTCTTCACTGACCGAGCCATGGCCCCACTGGCCCTCAGGACGCTACGCCACTTATATGAGCTGCCAAGTGGCCGCGGGCGCTACGTGGGCGTGGCCGCGGGCTAGACGCGAGCCCCCGCGTAGCGGGGGCGAGCTTCTAGTTACTTCAATTCACGTCTACACAAAGTAGCTTCAATGATGTACATGTTAATGCTTAATACCTTTTCATGCCACCTCATGCATTGTTTTTCTCCTCTGAATGTACATAGCCATGGCAGGATATGGCCTTCGACATAAGGTCTTACAGTGGCCTTGATGTAACATCACTGGTAATTAGAGTCCGACCGATAGGGATTTTTGTGACCGATACCGATAACCGATTTTAGAGAGGTTTGGATTATATCGGTCACCGATAACCGATATGCAACCGATATTGTGAATTTTATTAGCTGGAATGAAAATAGGCCTTTTCTGTGTTGTTTTTTTTACATTTACTCAAGTACTGTACTTAGGAAAATTTTAAGTAAAATTTTGAGGTATTTTTTTTACTATTATTATTAGTAGTAGTAGTAGTAGTAGGCTAGTAGTAGTAGTAGTAGTAGTAGTAGTAGTAGTAGTAGTAGTAATAGTAGTAAAGTATTGGAAAGTATTTCCAATTTTCAACACTTTTACTTCTACTCCATCTCAGAGGCAAATATTATACTTTTACTCCACTACAATTATTTGAAAACTTTAGTTACTAGTTACTTTGTAGATTAAGCTCTAGAATATTATAAACAAAACACACATTAACCACTTCAGCCCTACACATATCTGCCATTTGAAAATAGCAGATTTACAAGCTTGTAGATCTGCTATTTTCCAAAGATTTTTATACATTTGAAATCTTGTTGAACAGGACATCGTGACATTCGACCGTCGTGTATCCATGGCTATTACTCCCTCTAACATTTCCCATGTTTTTAGCAGTGGTGGAAAAAGTACTCAAATTCTTTACTTAAGTAAAAGTACCAATACTGCAATATAGAAATACTCTTGTTACAAGTAAAAGTCCAGAATTCAAAATTTACTTGAGTAAAAGTACAAAAGTATTGGCATCAAAATGTACTTAAAGTACCAAAAGTAAAAGTACTAAATATTTGAAAATAGCAGATCGAGCTTGTAGATCGGCTAGGTATAAAATAGGGTTAAAGTGGTTAATGTATGTTTCATTATATCATAATTTATATCTGAAAAGTAACTAGTAACTAAAGTTTTCAAATAAATGTAGTGGAGTAAAAGTACAATAGTTGCCTCTGAGATGTAGTGGAGTAGTAGTAAAAGTATTGGAAATTGGAAATACTCAAGTAAAGTACCGATACCTCAAAATTGTACTTAAGTACAGTACTTGAGTAAATGTACTTAGTTACTTTCCACCACTGTTTTTTAGTGTATTGAAATAATGTCATGCATATTTGTCCAGTGCATAGCCTACTGCAGGCCTTGTTGACTAGATTTAGGAGAGATTTTTAAGCTCTTGCTCCTGAAATGATCGATTATTTTTAAGGGGAAACGCCATCATTTAACATGCAAGTCAATGGGTGAGAAGGAGATTGCCAGGCACAAATGGTAGTGTAGGTAATTAATGTATTTGTGCAAGATGACCCTGCTACTGTATATAAAATGTGTATATTACTCGTTCATCATGGTTCATGTTCAAATAGCTCAATCCAAAATATAATGCTGTAGGCCTAAGTGTTAAGGTTGTTACACACCGGGGCGATTTTTTCGTGCGAATAATGCGTTTTTAAAAAAAAAACCTTATAAAGTCAATGGCTCCGTACATGGAGCGAAAAAGCGAAAAAGCGAAGCGAAAAAGCGTCTTTTAATTATTCGGAACGAGTCCGAATTTTGCGTATATTCGCTATTTTCGCCGGTGTGTAAGGACCTTAAGGCTGTATTTACGCACCTGCTTAATTGTAATTAATGCTTCAACATAATTATGACCGGTATTTTTT